>NW_028288689.1:3378970-3532794 GCF_059628265.1 Tinamus guttatus
ATTTTGTTCATTTGTTTATATTCAATTTTGATTGATAAACCAGAGCATATTTTCTCCAAATAAATTTTCCACTCCAAGTTAGAATTCAGGTCATGTAACAATTCCTATAATGGGAAGACAGAGAATTAAACACACAATACATAGAAATAGAAAGAATTTTCTTGTAACAATGGCAGTTAATCTAGTCAAATATGGATAATTCCAGCAAATGTGGTATGTCAATTTATAAATATGTTTCTACTGGTTTGTGTTAGGCTTTATGTTTCCCTATAACATGAATTAAAAAGCAAAGCTCGTATGAACGTTCACATTTCGGAGCTAGTCATTTAAATCTGCATTCTACCTATTGCAGGGCATTATGCCAGCATGGTTTGGTAATGCACATGTTTATGTACTTAATACTAAACCACAGAGGAACTGTAGCCCTCCAGTAGCACCTGGAAAGTCATGTGTAAATGTTGGGCAGTGTGTGAGCACAGATCATAGAGAGACTCCCCAGGAATGATGTCTAACTGTGTGACAAGATAGAACAGTTTTAGGCGAACAGGAGCGTATGAGCAGGAGTATTTGCTGGGTGTGGTTTTATAAAACAAGGGCTTTGTGCTTTGTTAAGATGTCTGGGACATCACCATGTGGTTTAAGGAGGAGCTGGACTATGCATCGTGTTATAGTTGAGGGGATCTTTATGGGCCCCTCTCAAGCTCAATGTCAGAGCTTGAGAGAAAATGCTTGTTGAAAGTCTAACAAGCAGATGAAAAATGTTGAGGTTAGGAACTATCCTGAGGCAGGAATTGACTTCCTGATACTTGGTGAGAGCCAGGTAAGATGGACATGGGCAACAAGGCTTTGAACACAAGGATGAGCAGTCCAAGTTTGAGGCAAAAGAGAAGGAGGAAGTGCCTATTGAAAGTGTATGCAGGGTAAGCTGTCCAGTTAGGAAAATGGTGTTTTCAGAGATGAGTATGAAAGGTTGCATGGTAACATTCTGCATGTCATGCAAAAAAATCTGGCATACTGTGTATGTGAAGACCTAGAGAGAGGTTGAAGTTGGTCAGGATAATCTAGGCCCTCAAGAGTGGACATAAGAGGGATGCTGAGAAGATTATAAATGTTTTATTTGTTGGTTTTCTGTGAGAAGTAAGGGTATGTATTAGGTAGATGTTTTAAAAGTCCCTTTTAAACTATTAAGGTTGTTACTTCCTTGGAACTACCTCTATGTAGGTTCATGAGGAGGATTTCGGGTGCAGCTCACCCTTTTATTTTGATCAAAGATGGTCTGGTCACAGAGAAAAATGATGGAGTGGTGGAGACTGAGCTATGTTTGCAGACATAATGTTTGAAAGAACCTGAGACAGAGGAGGATACTGAGATACTCCTGCCAAATGTTGCAAAACAGGTGACGATATCAAAAATTAGACAGGTCTGAAGAATAAATGAGAGGTGAGTCTGAAAACCAGAAAGCCCCGATTTTGGCGAGAACAATGCTTTGTATATGGGTTTATTGCTCTTTCCTTTTGTTCTCTGTCCTCCTTTCAGGCAGGGAATGTTTTCAGCTTTCCATTTTCAGCATTTGCTTGTCTCTTGCAACTGCAGCTTCTGCCTTTTTGAAATGTATGTTACTTAATTTTAAACATGTTGTCTGTAATATTTCCTTATTTTCAACTTTTTATGTCATCCTGTATCCTTCTTTAATCTCTTTTTGACTCTCTTAGTCCCTGTCTTTTTTTGACAGCAATCTCAAGTCACTTCTCATTTCAGAGTTCTCGAGTGTATTGGTTTCCATTGTCTGTCCTCATGTATTTTACTTATACTTTGCTTCCTTCTTCGTTGTTAACATCTGTATTTCATTAAGCATCTTGAAGGCTTCCTTGTTACTGTCTTCTATGTGTGGAACATACTCTTGAGGCTGTTACATACCTTAATTTCTTACTTTTTAGAGCTGTTGGGTATAAGCAGCTCAGAAATTACCAATTGAATACAGCCTTCTGCTTTCATATTTGTCACAGTTATGGGATGCTGGATATTCATCCCAGGATGCTGAAATGAAAGCTAAAAAATAGTTGCAGAACTATTCAAATTTTTGCATCAAAAGCTTATTTCTTTACTATCTTAAACTTACCTTAAACCTTGTATTCCCCTTTATGTCTGTTCAAAGTGAATGCAAAATCATAATGTAAAAAAACTATTCAAGTTTCAAGTTGATGGAAAATCAGACATGTAACTAAAAAGAAAAAAAAAATCAGCTACTCTTACCATTAGTACTTAACAGGAATTGTCATTTGGTCAGTGAAGAAAGGAAATATTTTAATGAAAAAGGTAAGGGAGATGTAGGTAGTGTGAAAATGATGATTGAAAATTGCTTGGACTGACTCTTGGAATTTCAATAAACAACATACAGGGCCTTCCAGTTCAAGTGGGGCTTTATACCTCTATCATCAGAGTTGTGTTTGAGCATCTGTTTTGCTTAAATTATGCAAAATAATTTATAGAGATTAAATAGACTTCATCATAGTTGCATTATATTGAGGTATTTTACTCTTAGATAACCCTAACCCAAAAAGTGGCTTGCCAGAAGCAACATAGAGATCAATGGCTGAGCTTAAAAGTAAAATTTGGGAGGCCTCATTGCCAGCTTCCTTCCTACTCACTAGACACTAGTGCTACATGAATATGTGATCAAAAGCTTGTTTGAGTGGGAAAAAAGAAAAGAGAAAATCAATCTCATCGGAACCATTTAACAATACTGAAGTGAGAATTTTTTAATTGTAAGTCAAAATGTATGAGCCTGTCACTTGCTATCTGTGTCATATCTCTTTTCACTTTTGAGACATGACTTGTCAGAACTAAAATATTGGGTGGACGGTACCATGAAATCACTTGGTAGTGACGAGAACCTGTGAACGCTGATGAAGGAGGGGCACTGCTGCCCAGGGTGGCACTGAAGTGAACGAGGAGCCTGAGCTGCCAGCCGGGTTTGTGCTGCCGCCTACCATTGACTGTGCTGAGCACTGCCTGGGTTTAGTGTCTCCCTTGTCCTTAACCGCAAATGCCACACTAGCATCCAGGAATAGGGGGCACATGTGCTTATGAAAAATTTTCTATCAAAAAATTCTGTCAAGCTTTTAATCAAAACATTAATCATTCAGAGATGTATCACAAAGCGTAGAGCCAACCTGGCTGCCGTTGCATCTTTGCAGAGTTGTTCTGTGATTGGAGCCTATCAGCAAAAGATGGCTAGAAAAAGAGGCAGCACAGTTACCAAGAAGCTGTAAAAGCAGTTTTACACATGATGAACTTGGTATTTTTTGTTTATCTTACTTTGTCATTTCAATCCTTGGCGGGGAGGCAATGAAATAGGTTTGGGCAATGCCAATCAATAAAGAGAAAATGACTTTAAAGGATATGCTGTAAATGTGATAGTGCAAGCTGAATCTATGGCACACAAAAATGCATCGGAGTTGTTGTTTAATGGAAGATGCAAAGTTGTGAAATGGCAATGTTTAAAAGAAGTTTTAATTTCCCCTTTCTTTAGGTGACAGAATAGAAGTTTACTCTAGGTTGCAATGATCTGGCCCCAGGCCTAGGCTAGGCGTGTTCCAAGGTAGCTTTCAGCTTGGCTTGTCTTTGAATGGAGGTAGAGAAGATGACAGGGATATCTGCAGTCAGCTCTTGAGTTGAGGACATCATTTGAGCACTAATCGTGGCCAGTGCTATTGCTCTTCAAGCTCTGAAGTCTTGGTACCAGCTACCGTGTGCTCATCTGCTCACTAGGGCTTTTTTTATCCCATCTGTGTTCCTCACAGCTGCAAGGTCTGGTGTGGCATCCTCTCCAGATCCCTTGTGGTCTCTTTTGATCTGTTTTGTTTTGTTTTATTTCAGATGTGATTATTCTCTTCATCCTTTTGCCATAGTTGTCATGGAAATCTTCATGACTTTCAATCAAGACTTGCCCAAAACCTTTCTTTTCAAGCTAAAATTTTGGGGGCATAACAAAGTGATCTTCTGTCAGTGACTTTATCCAGGATACATCTGCTCTCATGGTTCTTGGCCATGGTGTTAATTAGATTTCTCTGAAGCTCCTCTTGCAGCAGATGTTTAGGCTTACCCTTTACTGAGCTTCCAAGAGGTAGAGGAACCTCCCAAGCTCCAACATTGCATCTTGTGCCTGGGAGGTGCCATCTGCTGCCATTCTTAAGTGTTTTCCTTTTCACAGATCAGTGAAATGCTGTTCCCAATTTGATTGCAACATGAAGCATTTCATCTCTATCCATTAATATTATAGCATACAAATGTCCTAGGGCTCTCAGCGATTGATGGGAATAATATAGATTCATACTCTTTTTTTTTTTTTCTCATGTCTAGTAATAAACATTTAGATGTTGCAAAGTGTTGATTACAGCCCAGAAATACTACATTTGTTTCAGTTCTCCACCAGAGAAATAGAACCAGTATGGCTGCTAGTTTAACTTGTGCATAGTTAGAACAGTTGTGGCCAAACCACTGTTGCGAACCCAGATGAAATGCATACAAACTTTGGCCTCAACAGTTTCTCCTTTAAAAAAAAAAAAAAAAAAAAAGAATGGCTACATGTACTTAAACATAAAACAAACAAACAAAAAACCCCCCAAAATCTGTTGGCAGATTTAAAAAAAAAAAAAAAAAAATTAGGCTTGCCGTAGAACCACTTCGTTATGAACAGTATTGGTCACAACTAATACAGCACTTCTCAGTATTCTAGTGAAAATGGAGGTTTAGAGCCTGGTTTATTTAGTTTTTCATAATCTGCCTCTTTCTTTTGCAGAAGGAAGTTCTGAATTAACTTCTACAAGAGTTAGAGGTGATCTCCCTCCTGCCTCAGAGAAAGGTAAGAAAATGATGGTCTTAAAGTTCCTCAGCTGTATTTTTTTTTTCTTGCCTGAAGGGACCTAAAATGGCTTTTACTGAGAGTCTCGATGATTAAACTAGGGAGTGTGGGTGAGTCCAGGTGCTTTCTGTCTCTATAGATAACTTGAGTACACCAGATTTGGGGGCTTTTTCTTTCAATAGATCATGTTAGCTCTCTTTGGAGGAATTAGGATTTCCTCTGCCTTAGCGGTTTGTTCTGAGCAGTTCTGCCGTTGAGCATCGTCCTCCCTACCCCAGTTTCTGTGGGGTTTATGGCCTCTGCACTTCAGTGAAGATTCAGCTCCTTCCTTTCAGACCCGCTAGAGCAGCGCTTGCTGTGACAATTACAGGAATAGGGGTAGAGGAGAACAGATTGACACAGGACAAGGTGTTGCCAGTCAATTTGTAACACTGAGGTTATGTGTAAGATGGAGCAATAATGTCATTTCAGTGTTTCCTGCTTGTCTTCTCTCATTATGCGAGACCAAGTAGTAGTGTTTATTTCTAGAGAAGGCTGTGATGCTTTACAGAATGACTCAAAACACTTCTTTGTGGTATAGAATTTCTTGGTTAGAACTGCTCTTTGCTGGAGAAATGTGGAGGGGAAAAAAAGCCAAGAGTTGGGTCCTGAAGGAAGGGAAGAGTCACGTGTTCTGTTTGCTTTTTCCAATGTCAGAAAATAGCCCATTTTAACATATGGCTATGGTATTCTGTACTGCAAACTTTTTTTTTTGTTTTTTTTTTTGTGATTATGAAAGTGAAATACTGTTTCATCTTGAAGGCTTTATTCCTACAATGTGATTTCAGCCATAGTGAGGGTGTGTGTGTGTGTGTTTGTTTGTTTGTTTGTTTTTCCCCCGGAAACTGCCCAACCTTGTCATGAGGAAAAGGTTTGACAGCTGTGCCCTGTTTCCCTGCTTTCCTGCCTCTTGTCTTAGGTTGTGTGAGCAGGCTCAATAGCAGGAGTGTGATTGTTACCATGCTTGCTGTGGAGTCCATCCAGAATCACAGATAATGGATTATGAGGGAAAACATATTGTCTGGAGGGTCTTAAAAATACAATTATAAAAAATCCTACTACCAGTCAGCCCACAGGGCTACTTGAACCATTTCAAATTAGCTCCAGAAATTATTTTTTTAATGGTTTGCTCTATCTTGGAAGAAAAACAAAAATGATAAAATATCTTTTCCTTCCAACTAGTTCTTATGCTTGGCCCTACAGCAGAAAATGAAACTTGAAAGAAGTATAGTGTGCTGTATAATTTATTAGCATAGGAGTTGCCTATAGTATGTACTAAATCTTCTGTGTAATTTAGTGATACAATTTTGAAATGTTTTGTAAGTATTTGTTATAACACCAAAAACTGGTGTTATCAATGTGAGAAAAGTTGCAAGTCAAGCAAAAATTACTAAACTGCAACACTAAAACAGGTAGACATTTGTTGAGGTAATCACAGCGAAACCTGCGGTTAATTCTGCAGCTTATCTGCCAAAAAATGGCAGATTTATTTCAACAGTAGTAATGATGTGTTTCTTCCCATCACTTCATTCTTGAAAAGATGTCTCTTCTGGGAAGGTTTTCTTTGGTATTAAGTAAGCAAACAAATAAACAGAAATAACCCAAGGCAGATAATCAGCAGTGTCAGCTGAGGCCAAACATGTCCAACTCGGCCAAACCACAAGCATCAGTCTGCAGTCCTGTGTCAGACACCTGAAACGCCCTGCTGAGCCTCACAGGGGCTTTCTGAGGTGCTATGGGAGTGTAAATTAATGGTGACGTCGGGGGACCTAGGATTACCCCTGATTGCAGTAACTGGATATGCCCTGATAAGGGATAGGTAGAGACAGTGTGACTTTTACCTATGGTGCAGGACAGAAGTCCCAGCCACAGGAACTTAAATTTCTTCTGCAAAGGCATTTGCATTTTTTTTTAAAAAGATCCTTGGGTGTTTTTGTTGTTGTTGTTGTTGTTTTTTGTTTTTGTTTCTGTGGAAGACTTTAATGCTATTTTTTTCCGGATTACCAGTTGCTTGCTAATGAAGAGAAATTGTATAGCTTCTAGCTTTCATTAGTATAAAAAGATGTTCCTTACAAAAGAATGGCAAATGCTATGGAAAGGTACTTCGGAAAATTCTTTAAGAGCTGTTGAAGAGGTTCCTGTGACTGAGATGGAAAAACAGCAGTCCTGGCCCAGTAGATGATTAACGATGTGATAATTGAAAGGACTGATACAGAGAGCATACAGTTTTCTAGCAATTTCTGTGTGCTCTTAAGCGTTGTGGCAACAAATGTTGCTTTGGACCTCAGGATTAAGCCCTAAGAAATCCAGGACTAGATTCAGCAGAGCTTTTTTCTAATCAGAACGTACTAGTTGTATGGAGAGGTTCTCTTCAGGTATTTATTTCTTTAATTTCTGAGTGAGAAATTATCTTCTTTTCTCTCCAAAGAACAGTTATAATGCAGTGCAGTGCTAGTTGCTAATGACCATTGTACTTAACAAGTTATAGCCTCATTCTGTTTGTTTTTCTACTCCTCACTACTTCTTTGGGCTATCACATCAATTTGGAATTCAATGTAAATCTCACTTAAATGGTATGTGGTGTTACGCTAGTGCGAATTGAGAGGGGAGGAGAAGGGGTAGTTGCGATGCTACAGAAGGAGTGGACTGAGCACAGGTTGGGTGTGAAGGTGAGGATGGAAGTTACTGTTAAGGGAAAGACTTTGGGGTTTGTCAGTATGTGCAGTTTAATGGATCCTGAGCTTAGTACAGTTTTTTTTCCATATTTAGTTTAAAAAAAGCTAAATAGGTTTTAAAACCAGCTCAGATACCTCGGACTTGATTTGCAATGAGCTTCAAGGTGGTTTTTATTCCTAAATCTCTTAGAAATCCTTGCCTTCTTTCCTCTGAATGGAGGTGGGTGCGCGTTGGGGTCTCTCAAATGCAAGTGCAGACTAGGGATATTTCTGGATTTTTTTCCTCCCCATTACACAGGCAGAGTTGAAAATGTTGGAAAACTCCTTGCACTAGGATAATGGTCCCTGGGGAAACACTGTGGTTGTGATACTGCTCGAAGCTCATGCTTGTCAGAGTGCTCAGTACCTGGGTTCAAATCAGCCCTCAGATAATAAGTTATGTAATGTGATCCAGAATGAGCAATTTTTGTATCGATGGTTTTCTTCCTGTATTAATGAAAATGCAATTCACAGCTCTAATGGAGGCATCACTTAAATTACACCAGAATTGCTACTGTAAAAGCAGGTTGTTAATAAAGTAAAACTGTTGTGTGCTGATGACAATCATATTGTATTAACAATTATGTCTGTATTAGCAACCACTGTATTACATTAGCGAGAAGTGAACCAACTCATTGATGTTGTAGTAAAGTCATTTATATAGTAGGACTTGTCCACTATATTTTAGGAATTTTTGCAACTCATCTCCTCCTTGGGAGGAGCAGCCATGTCCAATGGATGGGCACAGGACTGATTTGTCTGTTGTGATTTCCGGGTGTTTCACAGTTCTGTAGTTCATCTCTTCCTAGCGCAGCTCTGTTGAGCTATTCTTCTAATGTTGAGCTGTTCTTCTATTGAACAACACTTCAGCTCTGGAGTTAGACATCTAGATCTTAGAACTGTCAGCAGGATTTGAATGCTTCTTTCCTTTAGACATTACTTGAAAAATCTCACCTATACATACCTAACACTATCTTGCCTCTTTATTTAGGAAAAAAAAAGTTAATGAAGAAGGATAATTTGGTTTAAGTTTCATTTTTTTCTTTAATTTGTAGCTGTTGCTGATACAGCAGTCAAGAACACTGAGTCTTGTACAGAACTGCCAGAAATGAGTTAAACTTTTCATTAAAACTAATAGCAATTGTGCAAACATCTCAGAGGTCAAACAGAAGCTTATACGATAAAACAAGCAAATAGAGAAAAGAGATGAAACTGTAGCTTGAGAAAGTGTATGTGTGGATGCTGGTAGGACTTAAATCATTGTAGCATTGCAACGAGATTCCAGAGGAACTGCAGTAAAAACACATGGGACATAACTGGTAAGCGTGAGATAAGCTGACCAGCCTTACAAGAAGGGCTTGCTATGTCACTGTAACATTAGGTATTTTGTGGAAGGTTTCTGTTATGATGTGATTTTGGTTTTCTGAGAGCCCACTAATTGTATCAGCAGTGGCTTCAGCAGCAGCATTCCTTTCAGGAGTGCAGAATCCAGACTAACTTGAATGGCTTCTGAGGCTGAGTATCCCCAGCATTCAGGAGGGACATTTTCCAGCATTAGTAGATGAACTTACCTGTACATTCAATTAACAGTTAACATGGGTTTTATGATAAACATGATCTGTTGAGGTTTTCTGAGGATGTTGATGATTCTTTCATTGACATTTTAAATGTGAAAAATATGGGACTAAACTGTGTGAAAATTGACTTTAGGCATAAATTACTGTGTCCTGAGCAAGGCTTTTCAAGGCCCATTGCGAAATGCACTGTGCTATCCTTGCAGTGTATCTGTTTTTTGATCCTGCCAGTACTGCAACAAGTACCATTAATAATTTGGTCAAATTCTCGTTCTCACAAGGAGAAAATGTCTTATTTGATAGTGATGTACATGTGCATGTGTTAGGGAAGGCAAGACCAAACAACTCACTCTTACTGGAAGTGATGAATATGGGTTCCCGGGGGGTTACTGCATAGCTGTGGGCTAGATTCCCCACAAGCTCTCTCTTCTGGCTTTAAGATCATATGTAGTGTTCTGTGTAACCATCATATATACTGTAACATTTCACCCTGCTACATGTTTGTTGAGTCAATTAACTTATGTTTGTACGAAGCATTTCTTCTGGAGTAGCGTAAAGTCTTCAAGAACTGGAAGGCCCTTCACTTCCTTCGGAAGCAGTTTCTAATGGAGCACTCTTCTGTGCAAGGGAAATAATAAGTCTTAATATTTCATTAGTAGCATAAATAAATAATGGTAAAAAATCAGGCAGCAAACAGGAGAGAAACTGAAGGATGCCAATTTGGAATGGAACTGGTTCACTGAATAAAATGCTTATTCATAGAAATGGGGAAAAAAGGGTTTGGTTCAAGTATGAAACTCTTCTATAGTCAAAGCTCAGATACCATAGGAGTTCTGATTGACATATTCTGATGTATTTAACTGATTTGAACAAATCAGTTAATGCTGTTTTATCCTCCCCACCTCATGGCTACACATTCTCACTAAATTGACCAGTTTGGAGGATGTTTTTAAAGACATCTAATGACTCCTTACAATAGAAGTTAAAATAAAAGAGGAAAGGAATAGCAGACATACCTCAGGAGATGTATTTTCAATTATAAACATATTTTCTACCTTTAAGCTGAATCTTGTTCACATATTTGAATGAGAAAAGCAGGTGAATTGTTCTCTTACTAAACTCTCAGCTGTTCTACTTGACAGTTTATATTCAGTGGTGCTTCAAAAACAGATGTATGTGTATTCCCATATTACTATTATTATTTTTAAGGGGTTTGCTTTGTTCTTTGTTCATTAAATCATGTACCACAGACTGTACTGAGTCGTTGAGGACTTCTTAGAATATATGTGCTTTCCAGGTTAGGATATCTCTAATAACAGGCTCTGTCTTCTGATCTCAACTGTATGTCTGAATAAGGTGAATTCCTAGGATTTTTTTTCCTCTCTTTCTCTCTCCTCAGTGCTGATTTTTAAAGCTCCAGTCTTGAGTAAGAATGTTATTCCATGGGTATTCTGTGAGTAGCTCAGCTGAAGTTCATGGGACTGAGCACATGAGCGCAGTTACAGCCACTCTGCCTAAAGGATTTTCAAGGGTTGGGGTCCCCACGATTCCAGACCTCTAAAAATAGCAGTGTAAAAGAAAGGGCAACTTGACTATGCTGGAATTTCGTTGTTTTAATATCCAGAGTGGGGCGTATAAGTAGAATGTTCCTAGGTAGATCTGCTTAGTGTTGTGTCCTCCTTTAAAATAATGTAGCTAAGAGCAACCCTAAGGAATTTTTTTGGGTAAGCTGGAACAAAAGGGCAGCTCTCTTTCTCTGTGTTTTATCATAATGCAAGTAAAGGACCAGCAGAAGATACATGATCTACCAATGTCCTGGTGGTGTTAAAGGGTTAAAGAGGATTTGTCTCTCTGTTCCCATTAGAATTCAGTGAGAATTAGTTATTTAATTCTTTTAGGCACCTCTAAAAACCCCAGGGTCACATTGAGGGGTCTTGCTAGGATTTCTGTATAGGTGCCTATTTCATCAATGTATATGTAATGTGTGTCAAGCTGTGCATGAAATAAAACATATTTACTTATCTTTTTATACTCTATGTGTCTTTAAAATGCTACAAATAGTTTCTTCGTAACTCTGCCATGAATATGACTTCTATATGCTCTACAACGTTGTTTTTAAGCCCGTGGTAGCACTTTTTTCTAATGTTACTGTGAAACCTCAAAAGTTAATTACTTCAGATAGTTGGATTATTTTTGCTTATCTTTATTCAGCTGGGATTACGTACAGTTTGAATGTAGCACCATGCTGTGAGTCCACTTCAGATACAGTCAATTATATAAGTCTATCAACTGCTATTTTATTATGGGAGCAACGGAGACAGAAGGCTTGTGTTCTGTGATGAATGTAGATTAGAAAGAGGTCACCCTGACATACATAATTAGTTTCAGAATTTTAAATGAATAGGTAGTGTGCCCCTAAGGCATCCATACATTCAGGCCGAGGCTGCAGGGTATCTGGTCCAGCTCCTGTCTGCTTTTGTCAGCAATGACACGGCTTAATGCACTGCTTGTATAATGGCATAAGATATTATGGCAGGGCTAAATCACTGTAAAAACAAAATTTGCATAATACTTTGGTCATACTACAGATATTTCCCTTTGGAAACATTTTCACTGTTAAATTATTATGCAGATTTTTAGTAGATGGTTGAATCAACCTGTTGTATCTTCAGGTGCTTTATGAGAGCTAAACGGATGCTTAAACAAGTCTGTGCAAGCAATTAATGGAGAAGACCTAGAGGTGTATGAAATTGCTAGTCCGTCTTGTTATATAAACAGCGCTAACTTAACGTAACTAAATTGAAGGTGAAATGAAAGGCACTTACTTGTCGAGAAATGAATCAGAGCTTCTTGTGTTTGTCATCAGCTACTGCAAAGCATCCAGGCAGGAATGGACATATCATCTGCAACACAGTGTGGTTTGGTGCAAGTTTCCACCCAGGCTCAGAGCTACATTTCCAGGTGATTTGTCTGACAAATCCACCTGTCATGGAGCACCCATCCTGCATGGGCTGCAGCTGCCACTGGAGAAAGGTCATTATGGTCAGGAGGGACCACACAAACCTTTCCCTTATAATACACTGACTGTAAGCAGATATGTCTGAATTTCATGAACTTTTTGAGACCAATTGAGTTTGTTGAATTTGGTTTATAAACTTCTGTAGATTTTTGGGGGGAACAAGGATCTGGGAGGTAGGCAGAAGAAATCTGACAGCATTTGACCAATTTGAAATAATTCAGTAGTTCTGTAACTTATGTAGTTGAACTAAGCTTGCAACTGGAAGAAATCTAGGTAACTCAACGTTTCTCAAACAGGGTGGAATCAGTGACATGCATCTCAAGGTACTGCTGGATTCTAGCAGTGCTATTGGAAATACTGGGGGATGGGCATTTAAATGGTATGAGTTTGCTGTGGTTTTAATGATGTTTTTATCATGTATTTCTTGGATCACCCTTAGAAAAATGTCTCAGCAGTTACTTTTTAAAAGCTTTTTCAAAGATGCAAAATCTAAGTAGCTTGCTTATTTTGAATTTTTTGACTTAGAAACATTTATGTAGGTTTTATATGAGGGATATTCTGCAGTGTTACAAGCCTAGCAATATGCCACTGTGGATGACTGTGGTGCTAGTTGCTTGTTTCTTGATTCCCTTAGGGGTTGTCCGGTAGTGGCTGCTATTTTACAAAATGAAATGTATGCCAGGCAGCCGGTCCACAAGTATTTGGCCTTTTTCTTTCCTCTTAGAGGTAGTGCCAGTGAAATAAAGTATCACCAAATAATGGTTTCTTGCTGTTACGTAGATGCCATAGTCAAAACAGTTATTTTCTGATTATTTATTACTGGAACAATCCCAAATGTTTGCTTCCACAGTAGAAGACTGTGGTGCGGTGTTAGCTGCCTGTTAAGATCTCTTCGTTTCCCCTGTTATGCTAAATGAGTGAGGGGTTACAAACTCAATCGTTCTGTTTTATGGGAGCTGCTCTAGTTGAGGGGTTTGCACACCCTACCTGTGTTGAAATCTTCTCTATCCTTCTCTGTCTCCCATTCAAACTGTTGTCTTTGCAGCAGGTGTTTAAAAAAAAACTCTTGATTTCCATTTGTGGAGCAGATGTGTCAACCTGTGACTTTTTTTCTCCTAACGTTTTTTAGAGCAAACTGTTCTTAGGTTCTCCCTATCTTTAGTGCACTTCATGTAGGCAGCAAGAGGAGAACAGAGGTGGCTTTTGTGCTGCATGACCCCCTTCCTTGTAATTCTACTTGTACATTTTCCTCTCACCAGTGACGATAGGATTACTAGGCAAGAGCTCTCCTGGGAAAGGAGCCTTCTTCCCTAATGGCTATTAAATTGTAGGGATGAGGGCATGTGATGGGACTACAGGAGAGGATGGATTAACAAGGAAAGATGTTTATTTATACTCCCTGTTAATGAAAAAGGATCGTTTTTGTAGCTATAATCAAGACATAGGCAGAGTCACTTCTCACACATTCCTATAAAGGGACCAGAGCTGCAGAACTATATGCAAGTGTATTGAAACATTGACTTTGAGTTTGTATGTGCTGAAAAAAAAATATGGCAGGAGAACTGTGAATTCATAGAGAGAATTTTGTGTAATTTTCTCCTGAAGGTGATTTTTTCAAAACTTTCTGTAATTTGGTCGATTAGTAGCACACTTTTTTCTCCCTATTATGAACTGAGAATATTTAGAGCCAGCTAAGTCCGTTTCTCTAAAATGGAGTAGAAGGAACTACAGTATATCATTCACTTTAAAATGCCTCCAATTCATACTTCTTTCTTTTTCCTTTTAATGGAACTTCTTTATTTACCTTCTCTTCCCCCCCCTCCACCCCCTTGCAATCTCAAATTTGGGTGTTTTTTTTTTTTTTTTCCTGCCCTGAAAGTGTTTTCAGCTGCTTAGAGTTTTTCTAGGTTTGTATCTCTGTCCCTGACAGCAGTGTATCAAGTCTTATCTTGCTGTTTTTTTTTTTTTATGTAATGGGTGGAGAATCAGAGAAATGCAAAGCATAGGAGAGAGTGGACAAACAAACACTGCAAAGACGGCACATAACAAATTTAAAAGGATAAAAATATATTTTTTCTTTCCTTGCTGAGATGGAGAAGACTCAGCTGTATTTTGTAAATATGTGTATAAAAAAGGATGACGTGTATTTAAAAAAAAAAAAAAAAAAAAAAAAAAAAGGATTTTGTAATAAAAAAAAAAAAAAAGGAAAGTAACTTCTGTTCACAAGTTAATGATAATGGACAGAGAAATATGAAGTATTAGGAAAAGAAAAGGCACCGCTTTTTGAGCATCACTGCTGTAGGTCTGTATTATTAATTTCAGTCACAACTGTCTGCTGTTACAAACATACCATATAATCTTCAGGGATCTGGGGAATTAATTAGGTGCATTTCATTTCTCTTCTGCCTAATCCCCTCAATTCTCTTAGTTTAGGGAGCTGAAAACACCAAGGGCTGATAAGCCACAAGGGCCCTATTTGCATGACAGAAGGTTCTGCAAATCCCAGAAATGTTGGTTTATGCTTCAGTTTTCTTCACTTAGTCCTTGGGATGATGGTGCTTGAATGTCGCTCTTGAAATCCATAGTTCTGTGCCCGAAGGAAGCAAATGGGAGCATATTAGTAAGAGCAGCAGCAGGAGTGGAGCAGACCCCTGTGCTGTGCCTGAGCACTGAGAGGCTGCAGGACTTGCCTTGAAGTCAACGTGTGGACATGGGGTACCTGAGTTCTTAGGGCCAGGGAAGAAACAGGGAGCTCCCTGGGGAGCATCCCGTGGGGAGGCAGTGCCACCTGCACAGGCTCTTGGAGCCACCACGGGCCAAAGCGTCACTGCTGCAGACGGGAGCTTCGGGGCTTGGGCGAGGGCCAGCTGCCTGGGTGCTCTGGATAATCTCAATGGTTATTGGTCTGCCCTGGGTGCAGCAACCATTTCTGGGCAGAAAGTAGCACTAAGTGTGTATTAAGGAACCTTTTTTAAAAAAACAAACAAACAACAACAAAAAAAAAACAAAAAAAACCCAAGCAAACCAAAAAGAAAAGAAAATGGGTAGAAGAACATTTTCAGCTTCTGTCTGTTACTGATCATAAAAATAGTATATATTCTATCCAATTCAGGTCAATACACAGGTGTCTTCAATGGGCTCTTGTTCATTGGTTTTCTTCTTGCCCTTCTGTGTTGTTCACTAGGCAGGGAGCCCAGCTTTCTGCACCACTGGGAAGACGTGGTGGCTCCAAATACCAAAATACACGTCTGTTTACTGTGGAGAATGACACGGAGAGTTAGATCTCCAGAAACATGTTCTTGGGATATTTTGCATTAGGGAAAACCACATTCGTAGTAAATTCATGAAATCTTTTTTTCTCATGACTTTATTGCTGCAGTTTTGAAATGCTAGGAAACACATCTGGAATGTAATGAATGATCTGCCAGCCTTGTCTCCCTTCTCGTAGTTTGTGGTATTGCATATCCAGACTAGTTTGCCTGGCAAATGTGAACACCAATAAGGTGCTTGCAATGTTTGTTAGGTCTGAAGCTTGTGTGAGACATCTTCTTTCCGCAGATTTGACTTTCATTCTTATTATGCTGATTGACCGGTTCTCCAAAAATAAAACATAGGACCCGTAGAAGACCTTTTTCTAGGTATTGATCTTGCCATAGAGCCCAGAGAAGTGTTTTTATCCGGTTGCTCATTAATGTAGCAAATGCATAGGCATTTATCTGGAGGGAGGAATGATGTCATCTGGTGTGCTAGGAAATCATCGCTTCTGTTTTCTCCAACTGAAACAGCTTTTCGTTGCTTTTTCTTACCTCAAGTAAGGCTAGAGCTAATTATGTTTTTCTAATTTCTTTTGTCTTATTACTGTTAAATAGAATATTTCTTAGGTATGTAGTTTATTTGCTACTGCTGCATCTAAATACCAGGCCAATGTCAAGTACGTAAGTTTTCACAGAGGTCAGCCAGCGTCGGCAGCCTCTGTTCTGAATAAATCTCTGTTATATGATGTTCTCAGTAACACTGTACAGACCTTACTTTTAAATTCAAATAGATAGTCTGATGTAAACCTAAAAAACCACAAACAACAACTACTGTGCTTGAAAAACTGGACGTTTTCCAGATGGACAGCAAACTCCAAAGGACGTGTTAGTTGAGGTCCTTCTGAGCCTTGGGGAGTAGTGTTTTCTCCCTAACACAGGGTTGCCAGCTGCCTTGGCAAGTGTCTCCTCACGGGTCCAAGTTAGGGACAATGGCAAAAACTTGGAGCCCTTGTCTTACCACGCTAGTGAAGGTGCCTAATTCTAGACTGTGCTGGTGGCGTTTTCAGAGCTGCTGAGGAATAACCACCTTAGCAATCTCAATGGAGCTTGCTCACCTAACTACCTCCGTCTCCTGTGAAAATTCCAGCCTTACTTTCTCCTCTTAAAGCAAGAGGTGATGTTCCCCAGTAATACATGCGGGTCTGCCAGGGATCTGAATAAGGGATTTTTTCATTTGGTAACCAAGAACATTGTTAGCATGTCATGAGATGTCTGACATGGGAACAAAAGGAAGAAAAGGAACCGTCAGCAGTGTTGTGACCATATTGATTACAAGGAGCTTATCTTTGCTTTATGTTCTTTCATGTCTAAAATAATGCCATTCTTTTTCCGATTTGTTTGGGCAAAAGGGTGATTTAGCTGTTACAGTGGAAGCCTATCATAAACAAAACCTCCTCCTGTAAGCTGTAATTATGTGGTACTAAGAGGATAATGCAAACCCTTTTCTTGAATGTTATTCTCATTTAATGCTTTTTACAAAAATCCACTGACTTTTGGAAAAAGGTGGTATTTCATTTTAGTGACTTTGGATGAAGCCTTGATATTTCAGTGTGAAATTTGCTTCTGCCTGGATGGCTAGCAACGAGTCTGCACATCACTGAACTTTGTATTAGTTGGCAAAAAGAGTTTTCTAAAAGAAGATCTGATATTATTGAAGCTATTGATAGTGCTTTTGAACATTTTTTTCAGTTACAATATTGATAAAACAAGAGGGTTCTTCAGGAATGCTTCTCTTGGAGTACATGTGCTCCTTCTTCCTTAGAGCTCATCATGAAATCCTTGAGCAGGTGGGAATCCCCAAACCCTGGGATTCCCAGTGTGAGGCAGTAATTTCCATCTTCAGGCCTTGTGTCTGCACAGCAAGATGTGATGTTTGTTGGCTTGTACCTAGCTTGGAAACTGACTTCTAAAACTCAGAACTCTGTGACTAAGACCTGTGAACCTGTGAGCTAAGGCTGTTGGCTTTCTCGTGTAGTAGGTTTATGCAGGTTATTTCAAACAGTTAACTGAAACATCATGTAAGTTTTGAATTTTTTTTTCTTTAGATATTCCAAACATTCATAACAAGTTAAGTGTCTGTGTCAGACTGAACATGAAAAATAAGTTTAACTGAGTCAGTAAGGATAATTGTTGTAATACTTGAAGATGACACTCTCTGGTCTTTTGGAAAGAAGAAATCAAGCTGGACTAGCCTTGATAGGAGGGCTAGCCATGAGGATGGACAGAGCACTCCTGGGCTTCTCTTGATCTATTTTTGTATTTTTGAACCGGGAGCCAGTTACATTTCTGTCATTAGCCACTCTTTGCCCAAACATGTGTCTACATATACTTTTGTAGTACTTAAATACTTTTTTTTTTCCCTTTTTTTCTTTTTTCTTGATTCTTCAATTCTTTTTATTTGGATTATTTTATTTTTTGTCCTGACATTTCGGAGGCAAGTTTTTACATATCCTTTTTGAAAACCCCAGATTACAAACACAATTTTGAAACACAATTTAAAGAGTTTTATGGATCATTAAATCCTGTAGAAATGTGTGACACTTGCCCAGTGAAATCATCTAAGAAACTTAAAATTTCTATATATTTAATTCTTCAGCTCTGTGATAAAAGTAACAATTTCACCATGAAGCATTTCCTAAAGATTAATGAACAAATGAAGCTAATAGCCCTAAGCTATTAAAGCCCTAATAGCCCTATGTTTTGGGACATCAGCTCCTCCCAAGTGGTCATTAATCCCCAGGAAATGCCTTTTGCCCGAGTAGTCATTGCTTAATTAGACCATTAGAATATTATGTGTTGATTGCAGTATTAAAAAGGCAGAAGATAGCCAAGACTACAAGGCTCAGCAAAGTAAGAGTAAAATGAATCCAATGGATGCAGTGGTTCTAGCTGTAAGAGCCCTTAACTGATGTGTCCCACTATCAACTGTATTCCTTAAGTGAAACATAAAGGAAGTACTATAAACAAAGAATACAGAAGTCAATAGCCTTCTGCATCATAAATCTGAATAATGTTGGGGCAATTAAAGTGTGCATTTGATTGGGACTCCAAATTAGGTCATGTAATGATTTTTTTTTTTTTTTTTTTTGTGATGGTCTCATAATTTCATCCAGTGACATTCTATCAGATTTAAGTTCTGCATAATTGAATGAGATTTTAGAAGATTTATCTTAGAAGCAAGAGGTCCATGTTCTAGGAGACGTGATTCCAGCTTCCCAGATAAGGTTACTGTATTCGTTTCAAGGGAGTATATAAAGCAAGAAAACTAAAAATTAAGCGTAGAAGCAACTTCTTAATAACAATTACATTAACTAGGAAATTGTGCCTTTTCACTGGCGCAGAAATATTTTCTTAAGCAAGCAACATAGATTTCACTTCCAGTTTTCATGCAGTTGTATAAAACAGGTAGGACTTTGGTGTTTCCCTTCACTGCAATCCACCTAGGTGGGTTGTTTTCTGTTCCTAAATCTGTTGGTGTCTTACAGAAAGACTGTAGTAGAGGTGATTGAACAGCAGACAGACAACAGAAAGGCTGGATTTAGTTTAGGGCTAATGTGTATCTATGTCATCCTAGGACAAGGTAAAAGAAAGTTGAAAAGTGGGTGGTGGAGAAGCTTGTATCTAATCAAGATGTTGCTCAAAGTGAGTAAATCTTGAGCTCAGTTTAAGTAAGCGGGAAGCATTCGCTGTTAGGTGAAGCAAGTTGCTAGCAGGAACAGAATGAATCTGTCTATTACCTATTAATTGAATTGCATCCAGCCCGGGGAGCTTGTAAATGAAGAAAGCTTGAAAGGCAGATGGGGATGGCTATGGGCACAACCTTGCTCCCAGAAAAAGGAATGCTCCAGGTCAATCTTAGTTGTTATATGTATTTGCATGTTGTCAATTTAATATATTCAAACTTTTTTTTTTTTTTTTTAAAGTCCTCTGATAAAATATTTTGCCCAGTTTTACTTCATATTATAGTGATCATAACTGTACTTAATCTCTCTTCTTTAGTTTAACCATCTGTTCAGTTTGGAGAATATTTCATACGTGCCTCTCAAAGGGGTTGTAAAGGTTGCTTCATCCAGACTTTACAGCCCATCCTCAGGGCCATGTAACCCGAACCAAGCAAAGACGTAGAACAAAATACTAGGCCAAATCTGCCACTTATGTTATAGGAAGTTTATGGGTTCTCCAATAGATGGAGTTCTGTGATTGGTAAGAATTTTTATGATTGTTTTTTTCCACAGAAAGTTCCTTTTTTATTATGTTGGAATTTTGTCATCCTGTTTCTATGTTGATACTGAAATGGACTTGCCCCTTAAGGTAGCTAATTTTCTGCAATTTTTTGTTTCTCACAAACCGAAACTTGATTCTCTGTTTTTTTGGTTACTGATAAGCATTCCTTTAAGACAGAGCCTTTCAATGATATTCTGCCAGGAGTTGTTCAAAACAGCCCTAATGGTTCCTTTGGAATGCATGGTTTCTTGGGTTAGGTTTCCCAGATTTTCATGGCCTTGTAAACTCAGTTTAAGAGCAAAAGTAACTGGAAGTGTGTGTGTGTGTGCGCGTGTGTGTATATATGTACTTGTGTTCTAGCTACTTGTTGTTAACCTCTGATTAGACTGTTACTGCCATGTTCAAATTTTATTCTTTCAGGTTACAATGAGGGTTATAACATTTATCTGTATATGACATGCATGTTGCCAGATATACATTAAAACCCTCTCTGCCTTTCAAATTCATTTATGTGGAGTCAGCTATATTAGTAATTCTACTTAAAATGAGCTGCATTTTGTCAAATGTCTATCTCTCACTATTACCTCAGTACTGTGAATTTTTGAACAGCTACTCTAGTTCTGTTGAATATTGATTTACTTTTCAAAGCCTAAGCTGGGAATTCATATAAAATACTAGAATTATATATACATTTATTTGTGATTTTGTATTATATTGTTTTGTAAAGTTTGGAAGTCTGAAACAAGAAAAAAATGATTTGGAAAGGTTTCCTTCTAGTGCAACCTCTCTTGCTCAAAGCGGGGTCAATTTTAAAATGTCTTCCCGGGATATCATATAGTTATTGTACTGGCCATTTTCTGGGCTTGAGCTTCTTAATTTTCTTGTACCCAAAACAGACCCCAAGACCCCAGGAGTGGCCTCATGAGTGCTTAGTAGAGCTCAACCCTTTGAAGTTACAGTAGAGAATCAGTTTGTAAGAGCTTGCTTTATTTATTTATTTATTTAACTATATTACTTCACCTGAGGTATCTCTACTGAAGAGTTTAATAAATAAATAAAAAATAGAGAAGCACGCAAATAATGAAATTTGAGCAATATAAGGCTTTTCTGGAATAAAATGTAAGGTGTCTCAGAAATTAAACTTAGCAGGATTTATTTTCCTTGCTGGTATGCAAATGTTATTCTCTGTTCTATCCAGGATCGTTCTTCCCTCAATTAGAAAGAGAGATAGATAGGAAGATAATGAGTCAAAGGAGTGAAATAGGTTTCTTGAATTTATTAGAAGTTATTAATTTTTACTTCTGATAAAATACATTTTTCTCAAACCAATGGTTTATCATCGATTTCCCTTTAAATACTATAGTTGAATTACCCCTTCTGCAGTAACATATTTGAAAAATCTGACAATTTATTTTGTATCTCAATAGATGTTCAAAGTATGTGTTCTGTTTAGAGTAACAAGATTTTTCAGATATAAGTGTAGCCCATCCACACAGTTTCAGCCATTGATTTTTTTTTTGAAACAAAAAATATTCTGAATTTGGCTTGCATTTTACAAGTAGCTCAGATCTTCACCTTAATGCTTACAAGCAATCTTACAGTTAATGTATTTTAACTGATTTTGTTTTGACTGCATACCTTTCTGTGAAATGTTAACTACGAAGCTGTTGCATTTAGAATTTATTGATGGAATTCACTAACAGAATATATTAAGTCTAAAGTACATAAGATCTGAGAAAGGATATATATCACATAGTATTCTGCAGTTATAATTCTTACAGTAGAGGTTATGTTAGTTTCCTGTATTAGCAGATCTTTGTGTGGCTGTAACATATATATCATCCTACCCTTTCAACTTAAGTATCACAATGGGAGACAAAATCCAGGACTAGATAAATCCGTGTTTAGATTCCACCAAGTAACCAAACCAAGATTTCAATGCAGGCACAGTTACTTGCAGTAGAATATTTTTGTTAGGATAGCTAGTGCAATAAGTTTCAAATTAGGCTTTGACTCTGTGTCAGCCTTTAGATGTTAATTCATTTTTCTTCCTTACCACAATCCTAATCTCTATCCTCCAGTGGCTTATTTTTCACATTTTCAGTATTGCTAGAAGATTGCAGTATGTTTAAAAATGAAGACACTTCCAATTGCATCTACTGGATGGTCTAAGACTGGATACTTGACATAGATTTGCATTTACATATCTTACACAATTGTTGAATAAAAGAATAGGGTTAAATGGTTCTATTCAGAGGAGGTTGAGGCCTCTGCTGGGGTCAGCTTCCTTAGAGCCATGTTTATTTATGTGAGTTAAGACACTAGCTCAGGGCCGGTGACCTGTTTTTCTCATTTCCCAGGGACTTGTTTTTTGACCTTGATCGGGATACTTTGGCCTAATTTCTCCATCTGTGAATTCCAGTGTGGTACTTTTCTCATGTGCTTTGTATGTAAAGAACAATCTCTTAAAGTGTTTCTGTAGAATCTGGAAGAAAATATGAAATAACAACCAGTTATTTGTTCTCCTTTGGTCTGAAGCTTAATTTATTAGCACAAAAAAAACTAACTTAAAGGTTGCATATACAAAACTTAGCTGTGCATTAACAGAAGGTCTCTAAAACAAATTATATTAGTTTCCTAACCTTGCAGAATTAAGTCTCTTGGTTAAATGCAGTGATGAAATGAAGAAAGAAATTATGCTTGAAGTAATTGAATAAAATGTTTAAGAAGTTGACTTGCATGGAGGCAGGATCAAGTTGGTAGAGCTTTACTCATTTGATATTCCCAGTAATTACAACAGATCTGTGAAGAAAAGATACTGCTCCAAGTATATAAACAAGTTGGTGACAAGGAAAAACCTGTATTCCAGGCACAGTCATATTCCAAAAGTGCTTCTCAAATTATTTCTTTTATACATTAGTGAGTTCAGCACTATCTGAATAAAAAAACTTTGGAGGGATCTGAAATTAAACAGATGGTTAGCAATTTTTGGTTTTATTTTTTCAGGTTACAATGTGGATGACTGCTTCCCCTCAAAATAATGACTTTATGGCTATACTCCAGGGTTCTCCAGCAGGGTAGATTAGGCTCTCTGACATTCAGAAACCAGCTGAATGAAGAACACAGACCTTATTTTTTGGTTGCTTAGTCACCTTACAGAGAACTGCCAAGAAGTGCTACCACTAGTTCCTTTACTGCAGCCTCTTTACAACAACTGCAGGTGCAGAGGTGCTGGTTATTTTCTTCATATTCCAATGAAGTAGGCCAGAAAGACCAGCTATTTCAGAACCTTGGAATAGGCACGTTCGGAATTCCTTGTAGCAATAGTGCAAGGATAGAAAATAATTATGATTTCCAGGCTTGGTTCATCCATTTCTACTCGCACAATTCCTGTGAAAGTTTCACAGGAATGTGTAAGCATTGCGACTGACATGTTGCAATTGCCTTTGTGAAAAAAGATGGAGAGTGGTATGGAATCATCAGGTTGGTAATGAACCTCCAAATCTCTCTTTTTTTTTTTTTATTTTTTATTTTCCATATTTACTGTGACTGCATAAATCTTGTTCCGTTCCTGTTTGTTAGTTCAATGCTTTCCACCTTTCCATTTCCTCTAAAACCACATTCAGAGCTATTAGTGAGTTGTTATTATCCAGTACTGTATCAATTAATGGAGGCAATGTGCAAAGAGGAGGCTGTAAATCCATCCTGCCTGCAGGACAGTGGCCGGTGGCCTGAGTTTTTCACATTCACTAAAGCCTTCACAGAGGACTCATTTTGAATAGACTGGGAGAGTGACTGAGAAAAGGAGGTATGTATAAACAGCAGAAGAATATGCATACCTGCTTTAGAAAAGGCCTAAGCCACATTTAATTTATCTTAATAGAGGTGGCATTACATTAATGTATAAATTTTTGTTATCATTTTAGTTTGTTTAAGGTTTGTAAGAACTTTTCTACAATGTCTAAGAAGAAATAATTGTCTGAAGCATCCATAAGTCTACCAAGTTGGTAATAACATTTATACTTGTTATTTTCTACCTCCCCATGCTGTTTGGATTGCCAAGCAAGTACCTAATATGTTTATCTCGTGAATTTAATTTTTCAGAATAATAGGCAATAGGGGTTTTAGGGACTAGATAGACCAACTAACAACTATAAACTGTCACTATTCAGTATGTGGTACGAGTCACATTAATATAAGATACACATTTACAATACATTTTAAAGTCTGAGTAAACAAATACTTAAAAAGCTGGGAAAATTGCGGAAAGAAAAAGTGATTTGCTCAAGAAATACAAATGATTCACTTATCCCAGGATTGTTGGCTCATCGCTGGCATGCTGACTGATAGTTCCCAATGGATGTTTCCATCTCTCCATTCTGAAGTAGCTGCTTTGATTTTATTGGATTTGATTGTGGTGAGAAGAGGGTGGCATAGGAAAGATCTTTCCTTCTTAGAAGTTATCTTCCAGATATTCTATCATGATTAATATGCAACATACTTAGCTGACGTGTCTCTGAAGTCCTAAAGAACTCCATGATAGTGAAGCTGACAAAAACAGCAGGTTTCATAGAGCTACCAGAAAAATCCCTCCCTTGTGTCAGTAGGCTCCTTATGGTGAAATTTTCTCATGGAGGCAAGAGACGAGCGAGACGCAGCTCAACTGAGATTGCACAAGGTCTTCCTTCCTTATCCCATCTGCTTATTTACTGCATATTCTGGCACAAGGTGCCCCGTGGTGTTTGGACATGCGATAGATTCATGATATCTATATATAAATGCATACATTTCTTTGTATGTGTTTGTGTAAATGTGAATATATATACTTAGATGGTTACTGCATATGTTATGTGTTATAGTTGAGGTCAATATATGTTGTTATGAACTTGAGGTGTTCCAGGCTTATTCCCACTTTATCTGTTTTCATTAGTATCTGCTTTCTGGCCGTAACATGTTTATTACATATGCATATAAATATATGCATTGCCAGTCATACTCTGTTTTGCATTCATAATTTAGGATCAGCCCTTTCCCAAAGAAACTGCACTGTAAATGAAAAAGAAATTGGTTTGGGCCTTGGTGCTTACTAAGGCATCATCTTATTTGAAACCAGGTCTGGATTTTCCAAGATACTTCCTGTATATTCCAGTATAGGCAACCATGCTGTTATTGTTGAAAGAAGAGGTAAATGTTTGTGAATAAAACAAAAGATCAATCTCTGCTAAAGAGTGGATGCAAATTAGTAAATCATCCGAGTCAGTGTGTGAAATTGTACAATTTATGGTTGTGATGTTCCTATTTATATTAGTTCTTAAATATTGATTGATACTGCTCTTAACATAAAGACATTGCAACTTATTTTTATTACATCCGGAATTAAGATAGAATAGATAATAAGGTAGATAATAATGGAGTAAGACTGTTGTGGTTGGAGAACCATCAGTTTCTGTTGCTTCCTCAATTACATCTCTGTGTTGTGTCAAAGGATGGTGGGGGGTGTAAATCTGTTTGTCAGTTGCTTGGTGTGATTTTTTTTAAAGAAATATAGTAGGGATCTTTTATTTGCTTGATTTTGAATTGTAATGAAGAGCTACTATGTGGTCCAGTGTATATTTTTGTAGGATTTTGGCACTTAGTCTTCATAAAATCTGTGCAAATATTATCTTCAATGATTTTGGAGTCCTATGTAATTTCATTTTAAATAAGCAGAATGTGTTGATGTTCACTTGAATCTTT
Organism: Tinamus guttatus; assembly: GCF_059628265.1. Classification (NCBI taxonomy): domain Eukaryota; kingdom Metazoa; phylum Chordata; class Aves; order Tinamiformes; family Tinamidae; genus Tinamus; species Tinamus guttatus. The sequence continues at coordinate 3,404,455 of NW_028288689.1, forward strand.
TTGATAGAAATGAACTCTGAGTAGCTCATGTTCTCTTATATTCACAACCAGTTCATCCATCTCAGGTTTGTAATAGATGGCTCTCTTCCTAGTGCGGTTATTTTAGTGACATAGAGCCAAGATATTTTATAAAGACAGGCCCAGCAAATGTAGATCAATAGTGTAAGTGCAGTTAGCTCCAGTACCAGTGAATTTCAGAATAGTGCCAGCCAGTGTCCGTGTTGATTAAACCTCCCATCCCTTCTGAGAGTTGGAAAAGACACTGCTTACACCTACCTATTGTGCACTGAATATGAGATCAGGTCTGATGTCTGCCAGGAGTTGCACTGAAGCCATTGAACTTAAGACATTTCAAAATCATCTAATGATTTTCCTTTACTATACACAAGTCTGGGTTTCAATTTGGGGCACAGAGCTAACTCATCATTTTAAGTTTAATAGCGGGTTTTCTTTCCACATGTTTTGCATAAGAATCCAGTGGCTTAATTAATGGAGTAGCAGGGGCAGATTTCAGTTTTTTGGCAAGCCATGGTCCAAAGGGTGCGAGAAGTTTGGATGGGTTAATTATGTATAGTAGTTCATGCAACATAGGGAGAAAACTTAAAAATCTCTTCTGTTCGTAAGGGTACTCCTATAAACGAAGACTAACTTCAATGAATCTGCTGGAATTCTGTCAGTGTGAAGTTTATGTGAAGGGGAAGGGAATCAGTTTATATGAGCTCAGTGCCTGTTAATATTATAATTGGATGCAGGACATATTCTGGCTATAGGCTGGGGAGTGATACAACCAAGTCAGTGTTCAGTAACAATCTGCTAAAAGATTTCTTACAGGAAGAATTTACTAGTAAAAAGTATTCTTTTTTTTTCCCTTTCCTTTTTCTGTTTTTGTACTTTTCTACAAAGTAAATTTTCCTCTAAAAAGACAGTGTTTATGTAGTTATTTAGTGCCATGCATGTTTTTTTTTTTTACTGCTATCCTTCAACATGATAAAAGCTAAGTGCCACATTTTCAGTATTTATTTGGTCATGCTCATATTTCCTTCTCACATTAAAACATTAGGGGGAAGTACAAGATTAGTGTTAGGGTTCAATTGATTCCATTTTGGAGGATTTGCCAACTCAAATGCTTAGAATCTTTCATAAACAAATGTATAGGTATGCAATAATCTTGCTAGATACTTAGAGGGTATGCTAAGTGTAATAACAAAAATGTTATTTAGCATTTTGTATGCTATCCACTTATAAAAGGCCATTTCTGTTAAGAGAAGAAAGCCATTCCTGTTAAAGAAAGAATCACACTTTATATACAGATCTTTTGTCTAACTTGTTCCTATTTCTGTGCCTGCAGATGGACACATGGCAAATATTGTTACCAATAGCTAATTCCAAGGACAAATAATCTGGGTAATATTTTTTCCAAAAACTGGGACACAAAAACAAAATACTTAATTATTTGTCCTTATATACAGCTTTAAAATACTTCCAGTGTCTGCCTTGCGAAGCTACATGAATGTGAAAAGAAAGAAATGATTTCTCATCCTCCTTTTACTTGGCTTTCAGTTTTTGTCTATAGCTGCTTTATTTTTGTATTTCTGAACTAAGCTTTTTTTTTTTTTTTTTTTTTTTTTTTTTTTTTTCAAAAATGAAAAGCAGAGAGAATTTTAGTGACAAGTTTCCGCACCACATATGCAGAATTTGCAACAGAGGAGTGAGATTCAGTACTGATAAATTTCCTGGACAGAAATCGAGCCATGCAGGGCTTATATCTATGTGCCGTGCTGCTTCTGTTAAGGGCCAGGGACATGCTCAGGTGCAGAGAGAGCAGGAAGAGGGTCACGTGCAGAAAGGTGTCTTTTCCCATGATTTGATCTCTGTTCTCTCAGATAGAACCTGCTGATGTACCTGATTTGAGGACAGCTGTGGAGATAGCTGAATTAGCAACCAAACACACTGTAAAGATAATAGAAAACCCATTTTTTCTAAATGCATCTCATCTTGGAAAAGTCTGGGATTATATTTTGGTATCTGAGGTATCAAGAACAAAAGATATCAAGGTGTGTATTAAGGGCAAAATCATTTTTCATTTTATTCAGGTTTTTCTTTAGTCTTCCTGATCTGGTTTGAATCGTCTTCTTTTTTATGTCCCTTTTCAATGTGGTATTTAAATATGTGCCTACTGTCCTACTGGTCTCCAAAAATATTGTTCTTACTGCTTCAGTTAGAGACTTCACAGAGCAAATTACTTAGTTCATCAGTAAGGATGTGTTGGAGAGGAAGCACAAATGTATACCGGGGGTAGGATCTGCTTAATGAGCTATGTAACACATAGACTGATCGTGATTTGAATGGTAAATGTAGTGCTGGTATTTAAAATGTCAGTATTATAAGTAATGAGAAAAATCCTGATGATGGTGAGTCTTTCAAAAAATTCATCCCATAAGACAAGCTTCCTTAGGAATAAATAGATTTCATGTCTAATTAAGGGCTGAAGATAAGCTAAGCTCAGTGAATATCTCGCAGTTTCATTAATTATTATTAATGATTGCATTCTATTTTAAGAGTATAGATAGGAAAAGATTGAGTTGACAGAAGCATTGTGCAAGAAGCAACAGAGTGAATTTAAGGCTAACATGGATTTAAATTTACATCCTCCTTGTCTTTTGACCATAAGAATGTGTTGAAATTACAATTAGACCATCAAGAACTCTGCTTTTCAATGTCCTGTTGTTTCTTCATTTCTGTTGCAAATGTCACTTGAATATATCATATGCAGTAGGTAACGTAAGTGAATAATACAGTTGTCATTTAAATCATTTTTTATATTTCAGGCGTGAGCCTGTCTCCTTGATGTCATGACCCTGCTTTCCTTCCTGCAAATGGGAATGTTTCAGTGTGGGGCAGCCCAAGGCACTTCCTACCACAGCGTTTCTCTCTCCCCCTTTCCATGCTGGGATCCTAAAGGAGAAATTGGGTCTGTAAGCGAGAGGCTTTGCAGGGGAATGGAAAACAAACTGCACTATAAAGAAGATTAAAGATTTTGACTGGAAGGCAGGTGCCTAGAAAACAGGACTGAAGCTATTGGATCACTATATTTAAGCTTCTGAACTGTGGTAATTAGACTTAGTGGGAAAGAGCATTCATATTTTAAAGGACTGATTTGCTAACTCTGCCTTCTGCAATGTGCACTGCTGAGCTGCTTCCTTTCGGGCAGTCTCATCTCCTTCCCTGATGTCTTTTCCTATCATTTTAAGGCAAACAGCAGCAAAGAGCAGTCAAGGCAAACAAGGCAGCAAGTAGGGTGCATAGGTGGGGTAGAGCCAAGCAGCGTCCAGAACTTGGTGTTACCTCGTTGCTGAAGACTCAAGTGAAATGCACTTAGGCTGTTCTAGACCTTAGCTCTTATTTCTCTCTTACGTGGTCATTTTCATCTGGCGCAGGACCTGGGTTTTAGCGTTGCTGAGCATAGTTTACTGAGCAGATTGCTGTGCCCTGGCCGGTGTGCCTTGTTCCTGGGGTTTGTGAAGAGCTGCCATTAGCTGAGAACCAGCCCCAAGGGCCTGGCGGGTGGGCCTACCGAGATGTTTGCAGATCACAACTCCTTCACAGCGTGCGTGAGGCTTCTCCTGAGGAAAAAGAGTTTGTGTATATGTGTGTGTATGAATATATGTGTGTGTCTTCTAATGTTTACTTTATATAAAAAGGCTCCCAAAGTAAATCCTTATTGATTTTTTTTTTTTTTTTTTTTTTTTTTTTTTTTTTACACCACTCTGACCACACTCCTTGGTAGCTGCCAAAGGGGAGGGAGCCGCACTGCAGAGCCCCAGCGTGTTTTAGGAAGGAAGGGAGCAGGTTTTCCCCTCAGGACACGGCTCGCGCTCGGCTTCTGAGGAGCCGGCAGCGCGGAGCCGCCCGCGCGGGCGGGCAAAGCTCCTGCGTCAACAAAACCCCCCAACCCGCATTTGGAGGCGCAGAGCATTTGCTAAATCCCAACCTGTGGAAATATCTCCAGTCCTAATTAGTCTGAACTTTGCAATAATTTGATTCTGATCTGCCTTGCGGGTCAGGAATCTCATGCTAATAAATGTAATTTATGCTACTGTGCAGCAAGTCCTCTGGACAGCTCAAGGTGGAACTTGGCTGCAAAGGGGAGTATTATCCTGTCTGCTAGATCTGAAGCAGGAGGAACAACTTTTCCTTTGGGTATTTTCCATAGCTTCAAGACTCTGGAAAAAATGTGTTTCTGTTTGTTCTTCATTAAAAAAAAATACTGCAGTTAAAAATAGTATTTTAGAGTAAATAGAGCAGTTGATGCAGGTTTGGGGCATTGCCTGTGCAAGTAGCAGTTTTACTGTGACGGAGGAACCTGCAGTGAATTGCATATCTCTGAGTTTTGATTTCTTGGATGAGGGGCTTGTGTGTGTGTGTGCGCATTTGGAACCTAAAAATGCCCACCATGCTTTCTTTTTGCTAAATTTGAAAACTTGTTATGACCGAAGAAGACTTGATGTCAAGAAATGACGAGGGTTTGTTGGTTCGTCCTGAATTGGGTAGTGTGGATGAGTGGTAGTGAAGGGCTGGTGAATGCAGGTCTGGGCCAGTAGCAATATTTATTACCGAGGCCACTTTCTTTGCACCATTGCAGTGCTTAAGCACTCTTGAGCAGTCTTTTTGTGAAATTAGGTGACAGAATATAAGGAGTCAGGGTAAGAATCAGTAGGCTAATAGGTGACTTTATACTTCATTTCTAGAAGATAATATTGTGTAGAAATGAAGTATATTTTTCTCCAGTGGCCAGGAACAACAGTGTTACTGGTGTGATAGATACCATCCTGGTGAACATGAAATGACATAAAAATGTCTCCTGAACATGAAGGCAATAGAGTGTCTCGAGAGACTCTTAGGGCACTGTTGTAGTTGAGCGTCCTTTGTGTAAGAGGCACAGAGAGGGTCATCAAAGATATGATGGAATTCAGTAGCCTCCCTCAATTTGATGCAAAAGGAGATTTTCCATTTTTTATTGATCTTGCTGTGTTTTTTCACTTGCATTTCTCACCGTTTTCAAACCTGAATGCCTTTAATCAATCAAATATATTCCAAATTTCCATGGGACTTTGCCAGAATCTGCAGGTGTTTTCATGAATATGTAGTTAAAGATAGCAGAACTGATTCAATCTGCTTGAAAATTCCTTGCATTTGTTACTTTCTCATTTTGTCTCATAAATGTAGTTTTTCAGTGGATATTGATGAGTCACAGAAAATATACTCATCAGAAATACAATGCTGCACAGCACACACTGCTCATTGAAAGGGCCACTAAGAAATAATGTCAAGCTTAAACCGTATGGGCAGTAAAGACAGATAACTCCATTGGCTTCACTTGGGATAGAGTTCATCCCAAATGAACAAATGTTGCTTTTCAGTTCCGAGGCATAAACTGGCTACTAAGCATAGGGACAGCTATGGACTAAGAATATACTAAGATGCTTTTGTGCTGCAAGCCACAGAGGACCAAAGTCGGGTGAAAAACCTGAAATACGGAGCTTTGTTGTTTGAATAGAAATATGCAGTTAATAGGAGTTTGTGCAATTCACTTTTTTCTTTTTTTTTTCTCTCGACACAGTGAAAAAGATTTCCCTTTAGACAAATCCTGTTTATCACAGGAAAACCAGTAGAAACTAGTGAGTCGGTATGAAAAAACAATTTACTTCCATGCTAAGAGATGGAATACTTGCATTAGCTCTGCAGCTGTGGCTGAGCCTTGTTGTTAAGAGGACTGAATGAGTCAGAGCTCTTAAAGCATTTTATCCAACATTCAACAAATAAGGTGACTAATGACTGCAGTATTTGAACCACAGAACTAATTGTATTTCCTTAAGCTTCACAAAACATGGGTGAGAAGATGCATGAAATTCACAGCAGATTCTGACAATCAGCAGTGCCAAGACAAGCTGACACGCAGATAACTAATAGTAACCTTACAAATACATTGGCAGAAAATGTGTGGGAAGATGTGCACAGATTTTTTTTTGTCATCTCAGAAGGATTGGATTAAATTATTTTCTGCATTTTAGAATCTATGGCTTTATAAATAGCGCATGTAACTGTAAAACAACAAATGTCCTAATTTATCCTTTATTGGCTACATTTATTTGGTTAAACTTAGAAGAACTGATTCATGACTTTCCCTGGAGATTGAGAATCTGAATTACTGCCAGGATGAATGATAGGCAGGCAATTGCCTATGGAGCAAAGAGAAAACCATCCAAGAACACCCAACTCATTTTCCTGTGTCAGAAAAGAAATATTTATTTCAGAAAACAGTATGAAGGTAAAACTACTTGGGTATTTAAACTCCTGCCTTCTCAAGCTCAAGTGAGTTAAGATTATTCACTTGTATAATTAAAGGAGAATATGGACATTGACATAACGTGTCCTTCTAACTGACAGGCATTGCGTATGATTAGAGCTTGGCAGCGGGCTGCATGTACAACGAGCACAGGTAGTGTTGAGGGTTTTTTTTCCTTGCCTACTTCTTAGAAATGCCTCAAATTGACACTAATTTGATAGTTTTAACTCCCAAAGCCCCTTTAGGTAGTGAGGATGGAATGCAAAGAAATTCTCCTTGGTGTCAGTCAGTAACTTTCTCCTTTCTTTGGGTTACAAAAGGTGATTGATGGGAATAGCAGCACAGCTCTGTGCTACTGTGGAGTTTGAACTGCAAACTGGATTGACAGGCAATGGCTGGGTACTTTTTAACAATTAAAAACAATGGCAGCAAATAGGATGCAAAGAGTGCTTGATAGTGGTATTTTTGACCGAAGTAGAAAAATGCCCCCACCAGTAACATTTTAAGCTCAGAATGTGAGCTGAATCGGCCAGACAAAATAGGTTATTCCCCTCTTCTTGCCCACGCACGTGAGTAATTTCCCCCTGTGAAGGAAATGGCTGAACGCTGGGCACTGCACACGGAGGTGCAAAGCTGATGCAGCGCAGTTGGCCCTCCCTGTGCTGTTTATCCGATGTTGATACCGTGCTCTGTTCCTCCCTGAGCACGTCCAGTTCATCTCTGCAGCCGCCTGCCAGTGCTGCCTTGGAGAAGGGCAGGAAGGCCTGTCCTGAAGAGGATTTGGGCAACAGCTTATGTGCAGAAGCTCTGGGAACAGCTCCTCGGCTTTTAAAGGCTCTCTGCTCATGCTCCGTTTGTAGCCTGTTTGGAAAGCTGCCTCAGAAAAATATGGAACAAGGATTGAATAATAGTGGTTATGTCAAGTTGATGTTTGGCAATAAAGGGTGTAGCTGAGCCACAAAGTGTTTAGGAGACGGTATAAATGATAGAATGTGTCTGCTGACTTTTTTTTTAGGCATCTCTATATCTTAAATTCAGGTGATTATGTTGCTGAAGATATGCTTCTCTTTTCTCTTGAAAAAGACATCAATTAAAAATGTGTGTGTGGATGAACTATGTAGCCATATTATTTGCATTCAGAGATCTTGTCCTCAGCTACGCAATAGGCTTTAGTGCATCTCATCTCTGTCATGGAGTAAATTGCAGCCTTTCCCGAGGCTGTCAGCCTGCAGTGTGCTGCCTGCACGTGCTGTACTGCGTCACTGCGTGCACCACGTGGAATGTGTGAGCTCACAGGACGTATGTGGTTATGGGTAAGCACCTTGAGATTTGGCTCTTTGATTCTCGAAAGTAAAACTTTGGAGCTGTTTGAGTTACCTGTGGGGTTAGTACTTTGCTTTGGAGGCTTTGAAGCAGCTTTTGACTTTCTCACTAAATTATTATTTTGGGTAATGCAATGTTTTCTCTTAATTTAACAGGGTTTTCTCCTAATAGGGGTGTTCAGGTGTAGATGTTTGCTCCCTCAGCTGAGAGGGTGAATTCAACAAAGAGCTGAGTGTTTGGTGACTCGCCAACAACTGATACTGCCCACAAACCATATTTTGAACTTGACTTCTGTATTTAGAGGCATGGGCTACCCACTGTTCTGAAAGAGTCTTCTCAATTCCACTTATTGTGGGTCCTCTCTTTTTATAGCAATTACCTATGTAGTTCTTTTCTTTCTATTAAATATCTGTCTGTATAGCTTGGATTCTACAGTCAGAATTAGGGAAGGTTTATGTCCTTGCATATTGTGTCAGTGCATGATGTGGTAAAATGACACTAGCAGGAAAGATGCAAGACATTCCAAAGCACAAGTAATGGCTAGCGCTGAGAGTCTCGGAGCAAAAAAAAAAAAAAAAAAAAAAAAAAAAAAAAAAAAAGGCAGGTGAATTTCAGTGTTTTAAGACTGAATTGCAACTTGTATGAATTTCAGAAATTCCATATTTTTCTCTAAATTATCTGTCTGGAGAGACATCGTGAGTGATCATCAAGTCATGAATGTCTTGAGACATCTTCAAGTGAAGGTATCTGCCGTATTCTAGCAAGCATATTCTACAAAAGACAAATGTGATTTTAGAGGTGTTATCCTTGTCCATCTTCGGCAGAGATATTTCAGACCTGGAAAGGAAATGCAGAAGAGTGATGAGATGACAATAAGATTGGAATGAATTCCTGGTATGAAGAAGTTAAATGGTCTAGAACTTGGAAAAGAAAGGACTGAAACTGGTGCATGCATGCGCACACACACAGAAATCACTCTAAATGAATGCAAATATTGAATGATTATTCATCACTTATTATAACAGATAAGCCAATGGGCAACCACTGAAACTCTCATACCACGAAGTTAAATGGAAATAGTGCATTTTACATGCCATGCATAATTCAAGTGTGAGACTTGGGATTTTTAGGATATCAGAAGTATAAAAAGAGCAATAAACCATTAGAGAAAATCATGGAGCTCCCCCCCGCCCCCAAAGGGTATTAAGAACAATGATGCAGATGTGAACTTTAGCTCAGAAAACTGGGACATGACACTGGCAGAAATATCATCTGTATTTGATGTTTTAAAACTTTTTTTTTTCCGCATTCATAAACCATTCTCCGTGTTGAGACAGGAAAGCAGATTGCAGTTTTTATCTGAGCTAATAAATCTCTTTTATTCTCACACAGCCTTCCTAACTAAAGCCCAAAGCAGGTTTGTCCTGTGTACTCAGTAAGCCAAGAAGACTTTGAAGCATATAATGTGCACAACAAGCCACTTTTGTCATGCTTGCTTTGAATTGGAACCAGAAAGTAATGACAAATTGTGGTAGTGGGTTTTACAGGTACTTTTGAACAGCAAGGGTCAGATCTTTTGCAGGCCTGTTGCTTTCTATTCGGGTCCTCAAAGTTTGTCTGATATTCTTCACCTATTTTCTTTTTCATCTCATCAATTAGTTTGTATCCCATTGCTTTGGTTTCCATCCATGACTGTAACAGTGACTTCTTATTACATACTACTGTCTTAGGCATTCATTCTTCTTCCCTAACTCCAGATTCTATTTTCTACCACTTTCCATCATTTTCTTTAAATCAGCATTTCTCCTCATCCTTGTTTCTCATTCATTCTTCTCCATCCTCGTTTCCATTTTTTTTCAAGCTCAGCTAGATACCACCAAGGGTCCACATTTGTTTTTATTTTCTGCAATCTTTTTGTCTTTGCAAATTCCAGTGGAATTTTAGTCTAGTGGAATTAGTGGAATTTTAGTCTCGTTGTGGTCTTTTGTTCAGTTTCCATCAGTCCCTATTGAGTTGATAGCTACTTATTCACCCCTGATTCTTTCTACCTTTCTCATTGCCTGCTAAGGCTCTGCCTTCCTGCCTGGCTTCTCGCTGCAGTCTGTTAAGCAAACTGCTCACTACATTGACCATCCCTGGATTCAGGCTTTCATCTCCTTGCACAACTGCTTCTAGTCTTTCTGTCTTACTTATAGGCTTAATATTCCTTTGTATTCAGCTGTCAGTGTTTCTTGGAATCCTACTTGCAGTAAACTTGACCTTGAAACCTAGATCAAACTTAGGTCTTGTTTGCGTTTGAGTTGGGCTTCTCTCGTAGTCATATTTTTCTGCAATTATTAATTGATCACTAAAAGTATGGAAGAAGAAGGTTTTTGTCAATTATGGTATTGAGTACCAGTCTAAAGATGACCAGGACTTAAAATGTAGGCACAGTTCCTTTAATATAATGCAGTTCCAATCCATTATGAGTGGAAACTTTAGGAAAGTTAGCATTAGTACAGTTTACACTTCTACCAAGCATGCATAGAAGATTGTTATGTGCTTTTATAAATGCATGTCAAATAGATAATCATATTTTAACATCAATGATGAAGCAAAACACAAAGATAATCCTGTCTTTTAGTCACTCTTTGCATTTTGCATTACTGTGCCACAAATACTTTGAAAGAAGGAAATTTAACAAAACAATGCATATTTTTGTTGTCTCCTTTTAAATTATTTTTAAAATCAATTTCTGGATTCATTTAATTAGAAATTAAATAGTAATTTAATCCCTAAATTACCAGCAATGTAATTTTTCTGATTTTTTCTCATAAATGCTGTGAGTGGCAGGTTCCAGAAATAACAATGGTCTTTAACTTGAGCTGTTTGAATCATAAACAGCAGAAAGCAAGGCGTTAGTGAAATGGTTGATACACCATATCTGTGTGTGGGAGATATCATGGCAGAATGCTAGTAATGTAATGCTTTATCTCAACTCTTGGATACTTTGCTCATGGAGCATGCAGAAGAGTGTAATTATATCTGATGTATTTGTTGAAGCTGAATGAGGGCTCAAGTGGGCCTTGCCTCTTGACACTTTCTCTCATCTGGCTAGGAAATACTCAGTAGAATCAATTACTTCTCCGACTCTTATTCAGCCTTCCCTGAATAAAGGCCAGAGCTACATTTTCTGAGAGAGAGGCTCAAACAAGTCCAAGAATGAAAGGAACAGATTGCGAGGCAATAGACTCTTCAGGTCTTCTTCCCTGCATCCTATCACTTCTGCCATTCCAAGACAAAACCAGCCAGGAAGGTATGGACTCCGTTCTGATGCCATCAGACCCTCTCACCTCAAAGTGAAACAGGGTAAGATAAAACACCAGTGACAAAGATGTCATGCTGTCCAACCCGTGCTGGCAGGGCCTTTTATTTCAACTCATGTCAGTGTTTTTCAGAACCATCTGTACAAGGGAAGTTTTGTTGTTTTTTTTTCCACCCACACCTCTCTCTGTGCACCTCAGGCCTGTGCAGTTCCTGGCTGTGGTTACGCCTGGCGTTCTCGGGGGCTTCCTCTACAGTCGTGCAATATGGCAATCGGTTCTGCTATATACAGCACATCTCAGGAAAGCTGACAGAAGTGAAGACATTTAGCTCTCCTGCTGCTGTGTTCTTCCATTAGATGAATGCATTACCATACACCCACTATAATCTGCTCCAAAACATTTCATTTGCAATGAAAGAAAAGAAGAAAGTTTTCATCCTGTTATTGCTGTCTGGAGCCAGGTCCTTTTGCAGTCTTTGAGTGAGCGTGCTGTAGATAGAACTGTCGAAAAAGGCTCCTTTAGTTGTATTCCTTGGCTCCTAATGGCCCCTGTTTATGGAAGAGGGAGCTCTGGGAGCTCTGTAGGGAGAGGAAAGAATATTCCTCCTTTTTTCATATGCATTTCCAGGGCATGTCCGGGTCCTTTGGTTAAGTTCAATTGGTTTATCAAATTGCCTTTAGCCAAGAAGAGTAAATCCCAAGCTTTTTATCAGGGCCAAGACCAAAGGACACGTTCACAGAATTCTTTTTGGAAGATCTCAGGTTTGCTGTTCTGTGGTTTTCCTGAATCAGTGTTGTTGAATAAACAAATCCATGTGTAGTGGAGCGTTGAGGATATATCTATAGTCTAGATATCCATCTATCCTACTGTAGAGGCTCATCAGCTGGAATTTAAATTAAGAGAAAATAGTGGGAGTTAAAGGATAAGAAGGACCACAATTTTAATGGAGCCTGTCACTTCTAAAGAATGTTGATTTGAAGTCTAACACTCAGATTCCAGATGAGGAGGGTAAGCAAGTCGTTCTTATAACACTCTAATAAAGAACCAGATTGTCTTGACGTTCAAGTTAACTATAAAATGAAGCGTAAAGCTTTTGTAGCTTCAGTTTGGGTCTTCTGTGTGGTAGGAGGACAAGTATGGGAGAGCTTCAGTTTTGCAGCATTTTGGCTTCTTACTGACAGAAGGAGCTAGCTGAAACTCTGTGTGCCCCGATATCATTTTGCTGTGTGCCTGTGATCTCCCTCCCTCTCAAGCTCCCGTGGAACCGCGAGGGAGAATGGAAGACTGGCAGGAATTCAAGATCCCAGAGTCTGGGGAGTTCTTTGTACCCATCTGTAAGCCCCCAAACAGCCTTTCAGAAATCATAGAAACTATTTTCTTCAGCAACTTTGTTTCCATCGGAATTATTTCATATATAAAAAGGTGCAATTTCTACTTCTGAATATTTAGGACGTACTGAGATACTACTGTGATAAGGTAAAACAGAAAAAGAAAGATGAGGTACGTGTCTGCTTTTGAGTGAATACATAGGTGCAAGTTCTTTTAGATTAATTTAATGTATTGTTAACATGGAACAAAGTTTAACGATTTGTTAATAATTACACAGCATGAGAGGCAGCACCGCAAAGCAGAATCCTTCAAACTTGGCTTTTACTCTGTTTAGTAACCCATCCTCTGAAAACTGTATTGAATCAGCAGCCTATTAGAGAAAACATGCAAAAGTAGACAGTAAAACTGTGTGACTTAAAATATAATTAGGGAGCATTCACCCATGGAAAATAGGTGAATAAATAAATATAAAATATAAAAGCAGATGATGGTGATCTAAAAGCTACTGAAGCCTGATGTTCAGTAATTTTCAGTCAAAGATCTTTGCGAGGGTGGGGGGGAGCAGAAATAGGGAAATGAAATGTGTGTATATATATTATATATATGGAAAAAATAGAGAAACAGATATACTAAAAAAAACGAACAGCCATCTAAGCTGTCCATAGAAACAATCAAGTGTTTCTGTTTCAGAAGTTTATTTAAATTTAGTCTAAGACACTGTAAGTATTTGAAAAAAGTATTTGCTAGTTTGCCTAGAGAAGAGGAATTATTTGCTAGAGACCCAGGGAAAGTTGCTTTGATCAGTAGATTCTGCTGCTAATCAAATTTGGTAGCTATATAGAAGGTGCTGAGAACTAATCAAAGGTTGGTAGTGGGGATGGACCTGTCCAGTGACTGGATTCATCTCCTGAGTAATGGCTAGGGCTGACAGGCTGATTGGGCACAAGGAGCAGTGAAAGCTAGGTGGAAAAATCAGGTTAACCTGCTATCATTAGCTTTCCATTAATGCAGCATGGTTTGATTTATTGCATCACCTGAAGAGGAGAGCTATTCAGAAGTGGGTAACTCTAAAGTTTAATGGGCAAATTAACTACTGCTGATGCACAGAGGTTTAAATTAATCTTCTCTGAGCCATTTTGGGCCTCTGCAGGATTCCATGGGAGGACAGATGTCACTAATGATGCCTTTCCACCCCATTTTTTGCTTAGGTATTTGTCTAGGGCACCTTAGAAATAATACAGGATGCCTCCTAAATGTTGGAAAGATGGGCTGCATCCCCTCAGATGAGGTCACATTTTTCTTCGCTAGTGCTTACTTTCCTTTAGGTCTATACAACCTTCCTAGAGAGTGTGGATATCTAGTTTCATGAAGTCACACTGTATTTTGTCTTCATTTTCATTCGCTTTAGGATGTCATGTACGCCATTCCAATAGACGGCACTTAGTGGTTTTCTTCTTGTTGGATTTCCTCCTGTTGCAATATATACACTTCTGGGTCTGAATCATCCTTACATTTAGATGCTCCAGAGTTATTTGAAATCCAGAGTTGACAATTCATCTCCATATATGCTTTACAAATAAGATCAAAGGTTTCATTTTTATTTTCAGACTAAATACTGTTTATTCCAAGTTCTTTATTCTCTTTCCTTTTGCAGATATTTTACAAAAGTTCTTAATTTTCTTCAATGTTTTATTTCCAGTATGAAATGAAGAAAGTCCCCAAAAGCTAGAGCACTCCCTTGGGTGCACAGTGATCTGAGTTAATACACAGATGATTTAGATAGTAATCGAATAATGATGCATAATGAGCACGCTTAGCATTTCATGCATGTGTAGGATCCCAGTAGCTCAAAGGCAGAATTGTTCTTGATTTTCTGGGTCTTTTACACTCTAGGAATAACCGAGTTATTACTAAGTTATCTGACAAACTACGTAATTGTAAAATCTATTTGCCTGTTGTTTTTTTCTCCTGACATATTCTCTTTTCTAACATATGCATTGTTCGTTATTTAAAGGAAACATCACAAAAGCAAATGACAAATTTATGTCTTTTTTTTTTCTCTAAGAAACATTTGTTAGGCTTAATGTATTTACTTTACTGTGTGCTGAAAAACTAGAATCTTATATTGAGTATATTAGTGTAAACTTTCTCTAGACAAAACTTGAAAACTTCCATCCCTAGTGATTTTCAAGCTATCATTCAAATGGAGTACTCTAATATGTGAAGTATACCAAGTGCTATTTAGACAGTTGTTATGGTGGTGTCTATTGAAATACATGAGGTTTGTAGCTTAATATCCTTCAGCTTATGAGAAAATTACTGTGCTATAAAGTGAAAAATATTGAGTTGTAAAGCCATGTTTGAAAGGCCCAATACAATTGGCTGTATGGATCAGTAAAGGTACAAAAGAAGGGACTTATTCTTTGTTCTTCATCTTTCTAAACACCCTCTTAAGTCACTGAGCATTTTAGGTGCGGGAAGTATCCAGGCTTTGGTTAGGATTCTCTTCTCTCCTTTTATGTGTAGGCAAGCAGTCATTCCTAAACTGACAATTTAATACTCTGCCATCCAGCTGTGTTTCAGATATCCTTTTTGAATCACTTGTACATAAAATCTGACAACAGTTTATGTCCTGATTATATTTTATATTTTGTTGAAGAATAACCCTTATGAATATGAAAAGAAATATCTACATGTTGCATTAGATGTAAGACATGTCTAAGTGAACCAAAAAAAAAAAAGAGGGAGTTGTGCAAAGATAAAATTAATATATGGTATATAATAATATATAATGCATCATCTTTCCATGTGAGAGCATCTGCTTAGATGCAGCATGGCAGTTTGGAGGCAGTCCCAGTTGTACCCACCTTATGAGTAAACCTCAAAAGGTGAAAAGTTTCGTTTAGTTTGCTTACTTACTGGAAAAAGTAGTGCAGTGATATAGGTAATATTTTTTACACCACTAGCTCATGAAGGTTGTCAGGTTTGCCGTTTTTGCATAACTTATTTAAATTACTTCTGACTTAGCTAATCACTAGCCATCTGCGATGCAATTTCTAATGCTCACTGTCAGCTCCAGGCTGAATTTATGTTCGAATTTCTGGGGAATATGACCTATTCTCTATTGGAGCAGAAAGAAAACACAAACAAATACACAAAAGAGTTTTTTTTTTTGTTTAAGTTAAAGAAGTTGACTAATTTACGCAATAATTTTTTTTCACTAATTCCAAGTAGATGCTAAATTTAGTGCCACCTTTCCAATAATGCTGGTAAAGAATACCTTGAGGTCATCTTTTCCTTACCTTACAAATAATTTTTAGCAATTTAAATTCTGATCGAGTGTTTCAGAGTCAAGTGATACCTTGCCTATGAAAATGGTATCTCATGGCCTTTTGCTAAAAACTTAATTTTCAGTCCAAAGTATTTATCAGTGTGGTGTCATTCATATGAGAAATGTTATGTTTCTTCAATAAAACAGGTTTAAATTAAAATATGAATTGAATAGGTAGCATTAATTGCATGTATATTTTTCAGATATATCTAGTTTCCTGCTTGCAATGGACAATGATCAATTAAATCCAGTTTTCAGCATTTTCTTTTAGTCACAATCTCAGTAAATAGTTGAGTATATTAGACAGTAGGGTACAGTGTTTTGGATAAACTGTTAGTGTTTTCACAGGAAAAAACCATGATGCTCACAAGATTCCTGACTAACCTGAGTTAACCTCATTATAAAATCCTTTTGACCAGTTTTTAGTTTCTAGTTTTGTTAGTATCTTAGATTTAGAGAAGTTGATTGGTTTCTGAGTAGTAAGTTGTTTTATTTGACTTTGACAACTGAACTTGAATAGTGGGTTTTTTTTTTTTTTTTTCCCCTCTATTCCTTGACTGGGTTATTTAATGCCATAAAAAGACTTCTTTTATAATTATACAATGAATATTAGGTGGATGATGAGAATAGTGTTTTCCAGTAGCTAACAGAAATACTTCCACAGTAAAATACTTAGAATATTTGGGATGGTTTCTTTGCATGAAAACTTTGTGGAAGTGATTTCATGCCTCTGAACGTTCCTGAACAAGGCCTTCATGCTGTCTAGTACTGGACACATATGTTCTTCAGTGTGTAAATGTTTTTTTCCTAGGAAACGTGGCATAGCACTTGCAGTGTTGACTCTCTGACCCAGGGGATGAATCGTGTTTTATGACTTGTGAGGAGCAGAGTGCTCCACTGCTGCGATAGGCACTGGGACCTCGGAGCATCCCGTGTCTTGTGGAAACGGTGAGCCCAGTGTGCAGCCCTGGGCTCACAAAGAGGGCTTAGAGTGGGAATTCTCCTTTGTTTGTGGATTTGGTCTCCTGTGTGAGATTTGCTACCATACTACATCATAGCGGGTCAGCACTCTACAGTGGTGGAAATCCAGGGAACTCTGCTCTGGCGTTCGCGTTGGTAGCTTGCCGGAAAGAGCAGGCGAAGAATGTCGATGCTCCAGCCTTCCCAAACTGCTCAGCATTTCCATTGGACACAAAGTGGGCTGGAAAGTGTTTAAAACTTTCTATAATTTTGAAGCAACAGCAGTTTCCTCTGAAATTGCCCATTAGCAGATCCAACAACTTGGGAAGGGGATTTTCCAGGGAATGGCTAGATCACCATTTCCAAATGTGTCTTGTCTCCTGGTGTTATCTGCTCTCCACCTGCACCCAGGAGGGCAGCGCAGGCTGCCATGGAGCTGCCTTACAGCTCAAGCTGACTGGTACAATTGTGATGTGATGGGCGGTGATGTGATGGACCAGTTCCAGTGGAAATATCAGCCTGGGCCAAATGGGGTTTTCAGAGTTTAACCCTTTTGCTTGTTATCTATTAAACCGTTAAAAAAAAAAAGGGGGGGGGGGCAAATGTGTTCAAATTTCACAACCATTTTTCTTCTATTCAAATGTAGACCTCAGAGTATCCAGGCTGTGAACCATTAAAGCAACTTCACTTGGATTTACAACAACAGATACACAGGGCATGTTATAAGAAATACATGTGCAAAGAAAAGAAAAGTGGCTTCATTTCTTAGCCACTTCTTAGAAAAATCCGATCCTCTTTAGCCATTTGGCTGAGTGTTTTATATATGTGTGTATATATATTATATACATGTATGTATGTATTGAATGTCTCTAAGTATTAAGCCATCTAACATGGCTTCTGCAGGGTAGTAGAGACATGTTTTGGGTATTTTTTTCTCCTGCCTCCTCTTATCTCAAGTCTCCTTTCTCTCTGTATTCCAAGAGCTCTGGCTGTTGAGAGCTTTGAGATCAATTTCACAGCCATCAGTGGGGTAATATTTTGTGAAGAGCTTCCTGTTGCTTGGTGGACTGAGGTTCTTTCCAAGTAGTTCAGACCATATTAAGGGGAAAGAGAAAAAAGGTCTTTTTTATTGACCTAAAAGGTTTCCTGTCTGCTGAGGCGTAGAGGATGGAGGGGCTATAGTCTCACATTAAGCACTTGTACATGCGTATGCATGCAACCGTGTTGGTGTTTTGATATGGCAACCTGAAAAACACCAAATTAAAGTTTTCTATTGTTTTGAAATAACTTTGCTTTAAGCCTGTTTAACCTCATGGCTCCTCGCAGAAAGGAGCATGGTCATCTACAGAAGGTCGCTGCGAGTGCCCTGCCTGTGAATTTGCTGCGGGATGCCTTGCCACATACGCTGTGTGGCTGTTGAATCACTTGGGAGTCATTTATCTGCTGCTTGCTGAATAGGTAGTTTTACTTTGTGCTCGCAGTCAGCTCCGCTGTCTTGTTCCACTGGCATCCTTGCTAGTAATTTTTTAATAAAGAGCAAACAAAGTTTTGATTTGGAAGCATGGCGGGGGGTGATAGGGAGGGCTGCTGTGACGGCTATGCAGAACTCAGCAGTTCCAGTACCTGCTAGGCCTAACTTGAGTAGGAGCCCTAGGCTAAGTTGATAGCAAAGCTTTTACAGTAGTTTATGAATTGTGTGGAAAATTGGCAGACTATGTAGCTACTCCTTAACCAGGAGGAGAAGGTGTAACTAAACTGCTCCTTGGGACGGGGACCAGCCGCAGCCCGGCAGCGTGCCCGTTCCTCGCAGGGTGCCGCGCGGTGCCAGCCGAGCTGGCGGTGCCAGCCCCGGTGCGGGCTACGCCGCGGGCTGCCCGCGCGCCCGGGAGCAGCGCGCACGTCCTCGCGGCTCTCGTCCCGGCGCCGGGGCGCCCTGGCGGGCTGTGTCTGTCCGCACCGCACGGCCGCGCGCCGCGGCAGCGGAGGAGGCTCCGCTGCGCCCGCAGCCTGCCCTGCGCCGCCCGCTGCAACGGAGCCAACTCTGACCCGCCGGCGAAGAGGAGGGGAGGAAGGCGAGCAGAGAGGGAGAGGCAGGGATTTGCTCTCTGGCTTTTCCGTGCGTTAGCTCTCTGCAAAGGCACAAAGCAGGAGCAGCATCAGCAGCCTCGCGAGCACTGACTCTGACTGTTTGCAATTAATATGGTCTGAGCTACTTGGAGAAGCCAGTTTATTACTTACATGTATCGCACCTGAGCTTTGCTGAAAGCCCGATGTGCCAAGCACACCTTTGCTTCTGATTTATATGTAAGGACTTGCATCTTTCTCAGAACAAGCCTTATCAAGAGTGATTCAGCCAAGACAGGTAAGAGATTTCTACCTAAGTGTCACCTTCTGCATAGTCAACTTAAGTTAACAAATATTACTTCCGACTACACTGTCTAGCTGTTGTTTAGCACTTAGAACTACTGCATTTTATTTGGTGTGTTACCTCTCAGCTAATCTGAACTGAGGAATATCTGCAGTTTTCTTTAAAGACACTTGTTTAATTTTTTTGGAACCTCCCATATCACAGTGAATTGTGCACCTTAGAAGTTTTTGAGTGAAGTAATATGTTCTTAGAATGTGTTTGCAGAAGTATCTCAATGTTTTTAATTTGATACTTAATAATACACCTCTAGCAATTTCTTATACATATTTTTGCGGTTATGTTCTGTAGTGCATCAGTTAAATTAACTTTTTAAATATATGTTCACAGTCAGTGATTAATGATCTATCTAACGGAATAGTTTTAAGAGTTCACTCATGCTTGTCTCATTTATGAAGATATGGTTATGAGCTTTTTGCAGTTGACATAAATGATTTTGTTATGGTCAAATGGGTTGTTTTGTCAACATACAATCTAGTAAAAGGAAAGTAATATAATGGTAATATTAAATATATGATGCATATTTCAAATATATGAAAAAAAAATGACTTGGTTGTAATTCAATATTGTGTAAATAGTAGCACTGCTGATATTCTAATGTTGAATAATAACAAAGCACTTTTTTGCCAGACTTGGAACCAGTTTTCTCTGCAGTCTTGAGAATGTCTAATTCTTGTAGTCAGTTACAATTCTTGTAACTGAGAAAAAAATATTGCAGAAGATTTCATCTTTATGAAGTTTATAAAGACGATAATTCTTTAGCCACTGGATCTAAGCTGGTCTGTAATTTTGGAACTCTTTGTGCTTAAGATAAAAAAAATAGTCCAAGTAAATCACTATTATATGATAAGAAAAGAGACCTAAGAAAACTGGAGGAGAATGAATAATAAAATCTGCTCTAGTGACATTGAACATAAAATTTAAACTTCACTATTCCAGTAAGTGCATAAATAAGTCTTTTCTCAAGTACTTACTACTGATGTGTAACTTCGATGTTTTCAATTTTACCTGCTAGCAACTTTCACTATAGAGTTTTTCCTATAGAGGTATTTATATACACAAGATACAATTTTTTCAGTGTTAACTCAGGGAATTTTAATGACATTTTCTGTAGTTCTTACCTAAACTTTGTCATATTGCTATTAACCTAAATGTGTCTAAGACCATCTCTCACAGTCCATGCGGTCTTGAGTTTCATCTAGCAATGAAAGATAGAAATAATGTGAGGAATTCAAAATGGAAGAATCTCACTGTTTGTGTGTGCTTTTCTAACTCTTCTGTTCTGATCATGTTACTTTAGTACTGAGAAGGTGTGGGCACTGCATAGTAAGTTATAAGATTTGCTTTAAATAGTGAGTGATGAGACCTGTAAGAACTCAGTCACTTTGTGTAGAGCATGGCCTCTCAAAATGTGATCCCCTTGTGTAGGGGGGAAATGTAGAGGCTCTGCAGTAATATAACGGCATTGAGGGAAAGGTAAGATCTGAGCAACAGTGATGACATGAAATAAATGAAAGATTGGTTACTGTTTCCTATTCAGTTATTGTCTGAAATCTGCAAGCTCATAATTTGCCCCAAAGTAGGGTGGGGGAAAAAAAAAGTAGTCAAAAAACCAGTTTGCAAGTGCCAGATACTTCTTTGTGACGGTTGCAGGACTCTGGGCAGGAGACAGCTTTGGTGCAGAGCCAGCAAGGTCTTGGATTAGGTCCCTTAACTGACAATTCAGTGTAGCTGAGTCAAAGGAGAAATGCTGGTAAATGCTGGTTGAGGATCTATTTTAGAGCAGACAGTAGACATCTGCACATATCTATAGGTATGCTAGTATTGTATGCACTACTGGGCACTTTAGGGGAGTGGGAAACTATGGTATTGCATGTGTACAGGATATTGGTCACGTCTAGTAAGAAGAGACCGTTTACACCACGTTATTAGCATTTAGCCCCAACATCTGTGGAGCCTTCCAGGGGCTTGTGTTCCTTATAGCAAATCTGATCAAACTTGCATGTTCTTTAGGACCTTCTGTGGCCTCTCAGAAGCAAAAGAACGAGGACAAAGCACCATATCTGTAAGGTGTCCTCAAGTCATTCTCTGGGCCCAGAGTGGGAAGGGAGCTGTTCAGAGCACTTGTGTCCGTCTGCACCTGCCGACAAGGCCCCGTAGTGCAGATTGGAATCAGGCTCTTCATGCATATTCCTATGGTGTCCCACTAGCAATAATACTTACTGCTTTAGCCTCTGTGGAAGTGCATGTTCCTTTTGCTCACCAGCTTCATCCTGTCTCCAGGAATTGTATTCCCATGTTTGTCACTGGCATTTTTCAAAGTGCTAAGTGGACTGACCGGTCAATTCTAGCGAGCTGGCACTTACTAATGTCTGTTACTTTGAGGTTTGCACTGAACAACCTGGCAATATGATATGTTTTGCCATACAGAACAGGTTTGGAGGCTTTTTCAGCTACATGCATTTACAAGGAAAATATATGTGTTTATTCATTACCTGAATGTGCAGTTTATTTATACAGAAAGATGAAGTTGTAAAGCCCTTGACATTCCCCAATACAGGATTTTCATTGTAATAATTATATGGGTTTCCAGATCTCCCGCTTGTACAGTATATAAGTAAGCTCTCTAAAACCTTACCTATCTCTGATAGATAGTTTGTGTAGCATGCTGGTACTTTGCAGGTGGAGTGGTATTCTGAGGGTTGTAACTCAGTCACTGATGAAGAACCACATGTGTTTTCCTGTTTTATTGTTTCTAAGTTAGAGAAAGGGAAATAATAAGTTTTGCACTCCTGCAGCTCAAATCTGAGTCTTTTAGTAATGTTTAGGCAATGGAAAGTGTGTCTGTTCCAAAATACATTCTGCTGTTTTCCCAAAGGCTTTCTCACAAAGCATTTATCTCATATTTCTTTGTGAATTATATTGCTTCTTGAAGAAGAATACAACCTTCTAGTTAACTAAAATGTATTTCACAGAATGGAATCATTCGACACCTTTAGAGCTTAACTGATTTGTCTAAAGACAAAGGAGTTATTTGAAAAGGGGGAATAGGGCTGGTCTAAACTTTCACATTTAGCATAGTCTATACTTGAAGCTTGCAGCCAGAAATGGCTCTCATGTAATATATTTTATTTTAATTTTTCTTTGAGCTGCTTTATTGGTTCCTTGTCAGTGTATGGATGTTTGGTATGTAAGGAGTCATTTCAGACGTGAAGGATGAAATTTATCTCACTTTTGTTTAGTTAGGTGGTTGTTCTAAGCTAGTCCTGTAGGCTTCCTCTCTAGTCAATTGAGGCATGTATCTCCAAAAGCAAGTTAGCAATAGGAGTTGAACACATATGGTATGGATAACCTGGAGAAGTTCGTTTATTTTTCTAGTGATTGTAGAGAACCTCAATGACTATAGAGCCTAGATAATGAGCTTTCATTACATATGTATCTCTAAGAGGAGAAATAAAGTAGCAGTATTAGGTGAGTGCTTGTAAGCCTGGTTTTCAAATAATAATAATAAAAAACCTTAGTCTAAGA
The DNA here is from genome assembly GCF_059628265.1 of Tinamus guttatus. Lineage (NCBI taxonomy): Eukaryota > Metazoa > Chordata > Aves > Tinamiformes > Tinamidae > Tinamus > Tinamus guttatus. Next base: position 3,427,002 of record NW_028288689.1, read on the forward strand.
GAGTCATGTGAAAGGTGGGGCCTTGATGAGGATTAAAAATGGTGTAGCTGATGCAGAGGGAAATTTTCCATACTTCTAGATCCTTCTTTAGTCTATATCTGCTCTTTAAAAAAGATCAGCTTAAGCACTTGATTTTTTTAAGATTCTAGAGAAAGGCTAAAATTCCAGACTTGTCAAGTTCATCCTTCTTGAAGGGTGTAGTAGGTAGGAAGAGCAATGAGACTCTGTAGAAGAGTGACAGTAATCTCTCAACTTGGGTCAGCTGAAGTTTTTATGTAGGAATGTTCCCATAATGAAATGCATGTATTGAAGTGGATGCAAAAGGTTGCAAATTATATTGCTTCAGGCTAATTCAAAGCCATTTCTGAATTTGAGTTAAAAATTAGGTTCTATGAAACTCTCAAAATGGGTACAATATAATTTTTCTGGTTAGCAGGTAGAATCCTTCTAACATTAGAGAGGACCTGAAGAGTACTTTTCCACGATTAGCTTAAACAGATTTCAATCTGAGTTTCTGCTGAAGTGCGTGATCCTGTATTGTCCCACTCCAGTATGTTCCCTCTGCCTTTTCTGTGTCAGCAGCAGTAATACTGTGTGGTTATGTGGTGATCTGGATCAGCTCAGAGCCCTAGCTGAAAATTAACCTCCTTATGAGGGGCAGACAGGCTGATCCAACTGCTTGTGTTTGTGCATGTGCCTCGTGCTGATGCCAGGACAGCGGGCACAAGGTGCTGGATCAGGAGCTCAGAAAACACGGGTGTGGGATAAAGCTCTAATGTGGCCTTAAATTCTGAAATCACATCATAAATAGTCTTTGGAACTATATGCAGCTGTGATGTATTCACTACCTATGTTCCAATTACTGCCTCTATTTCATCAATCAAAAGTTGATTATGTTGTGTGGTATTCCAAACGGGTTATCCCAGCTCTCTCGTGCTGACTTTATGGTACGAACCATCTTGGCATGCTAACAATTTTCTAAAGCAAGGAGCTGAAATGTGTTGGCTCTGAGTGCATTCACTGATATTCTAATTGACTTTTATTATGCAGTCAATAATATGGATCTATAGTGCATAATGCATACCCTTGTTAAGCATTCATTCCACACCCTCTGAGGCAGTTAGAGCAAGTATGAGGTTATAAAAAAGGTACAAGTTTGACACGTGAAAATCATGAGTTTGGCTTGGTCCACAGAAGATTTTTATTTTGAAATAATGAATTCAGGATGGTTCTGTATGCTTTGTATGTTTGAGTTTTTTGATTTCAATTCAGGCCATGATTTCAAGATTTTCTCTGTAACTGCAACAAGTTGAAACTGTGTTTTTTTTTTTTTTTTTTTTTTTACCAATATTAGGAGACTAAACTATGTAACTACAAATATACACACACAGCATGTGATTCAGATTTTAATCAGTTTTACAGTTATGTTTGTAGAAAGTAGAACAATGTGTATCAAGTAGAACAGTAAGGCTTTATTCCTTTTCTACCACTTTTTGTGTGAGTTTACAAACAGATTTGGTCAATCTTAATCTATATTTTTGGTGAAACTTACCATCTGAAAAGAAAATGCTCAGTGTGTGCACTTGTGATAGCAGAGACACATAAAAATGATTGAGAGCTCGCTTGCTGCTGGGGCTGCCTTTCAGTTGAGGAACGCCAGAAAGTTGAGAGGAACATGCAGGTTGTGTGAGCATTTGCAGAACTTCTTCCCCCATGGAGTTCCTTCCAATTTACTTGCCTTTTGCTTGCCTCTAAGGTCCACGTTAGGTTAACTTGTATATTAGTGTTCATCATTGTTGGTGTTTATTGTGTGAATATGAGTCGGTTTATGTATTTATGCTTCCTTCTTACGGGATTAACGTTTTCAGTGGTAGCTGAGATAGCTGCATAGTCACAGCCATCTCCAGCCGTGGCTGCACAAAAGCCAAAGTGTCATTCCTCAACCAATGAAATGTCCAAGATGAAAGAGTGTTTTTTTTTATCATGAACTTTGATAATTTGATTAAAGAATTCCTGGCATTTTAGAGGGAAAAAAACAGATCATTTTCTGCATTTTTCTTGAATCTGAACGTGGAAATACTGCTTGCCTTATGTCTGCTTTGAGACTTTGAGAGACTCCAGTTAATGAGTTGCTGTTGCTGAATATGTATATTGTAAATAAGAGCCAGAGGGTTCCTATAGGAAGGTTGATTTAATACTACACAGCAAGGAAGAATTTCTGTATATCGCTTGTACCTCCCCCTAGACATGTGCTGTGTTCGCTGAGTGTTCAGGTGCTGTAGAACTGGAGCAGTTGTTTTCCACAGCACCTATCTCCAGCCTTCAATGGGGCTTTAGGAAGGGTTATGGGAACAAATGCTGAACGCTAATGCCCCTAGCTGTTTTCAGGATGCCTGAGGGCTCCTTTGGGATCAGTTACCCACATAGGATTTGAATCCCTCTTGAATTATGTAGGGCTGGGTATTGAGTTGCCCTTTCACTGTTGGAGAATTTGGTTTAGTGTGTGAAATAAAATCACCAAAAGGCTCCTTTACACAGATGGCACTGTAACGTTAATCAACTTTTTAATAAAGGCAGGCCAAATTGAATTATGAATCTCCAAATAACCTTGCTACAAACCCTGGAAAGCATCTCACTTCCAGTGTATTCAATAAAATTTCCAACACGACTTGTATATAATGTTTTTCCATAATACATTAAATGTATGCAATCCTATATTCATCGCCCCTCTTCTAGTACTCACAACTCATAAATGATGATTTATTTCAGTAGGAAACATGTTACTGGGCCAGATGTTCAAACAAAATGACTCCCAGCAGGCCTGCAACACAGGTTAATTCAACAATAAGTAGGTCTAAGTATATGTAGAATAAGGCTTACTGTAATTCAAAATGAGCATGTGATGTGTGAAAGACAGTAAAACCTGAAAGCACTGGAAACAAATTGCTTGGGTGGAGTAGCTTTTAAATATGAGGAACATATTATGTGCCTTCTGCAATAAAAGTATTTATAATTTATTTAAAGGAGGTGATAACTTTATCAGAGACGACCACATGTACTCCCTGACTTTCAGAAAGGAAAGTTCAGGTTTCCCTATTCATTAATAAATGCTGTTTTGATTGAATTTTTCATGTGTGCAAAGCATTTCATTTATTTTTTGCTCGTGGAAGTCGTCAATGACTGTCACTAGCAGTAGATAGTTTAACATAGTTAGCTGATTATTTAAAAGGCGGATCTGAAGTCTCTCTATTGGTAACTGCAGGTGTCAGATGGATTATAGGTCGAGTGCTTTCTTGCTGTAAGGCTCCATCTGTGTGTAAAGCTTTGAGAAATGTGTAGACACAACTTTAGAGAAGGTAGGTGTGTTTGTGTGAGGCGAGCTGTGATACTGGCTTATTAGTTGTAATTTATGCATCCCTTGACCTGTGCTCTTTGGAGAGAGGGAGCATTTGCCTCCAGCAGCTCTTGACTGCAGTATTATCTTTATCAGTTCTAATAAGTCTGGGACAAAAATATCCCATTAGAGAGTCAATCTTCATTTTTGTGGACCCTCATTAGCTATTTACATATTGACATCGGAAAATATTTCCAGTAATTAACAAGTCTGCTCTGTTCTCTGAAACCCCTCATGTGGAAGAGTTTATTTAGTATGAAGTTTCCTGTACTACCTGTAAAAGGTAGAGGGATTTTTGTTAAGCACCTTTCAGGAATAGGCAAATACTTCCAGTTATTTACCACTAATGAAAGAATGAAGTAAAATGAGCTCATATTCCCTTTGCATTATACTATTTCCCTACCATTGTTTACCCGGTGGTTTATGACCACAAAAATATTGCTGTTTTTTTACAGCAAGGCACACAGCATATGAACAAAACATTTCTTTTTTCAAGACACTTTGTGAAGGTCTTTAATTTTCTACTTCTCCTCTGTGAGTTGTTTGAAGGATTTTCACTGATAGATAAAGCATCACTGGAGTGCTGGTGTCTTTGTGTTGTTTGCTTTCATGAGACCCATTTAGGCAACAAGATGTGTTCTCTTCTTGCAGGAAATGGATATAGAGGTTGTCAAAGTTTCAGTTAGTTTGAGCAAACAAACAAACAGATTGGTCAAGACAAGGCAATAATTGCCTTAAGCTTTAAGCTGAAGCACATCTTCAGTACGGATGCATCACATGGTTATACCACTTATGAGGCAGGGTGGATCTGTAGAGGAAGCCCGTGAGTGTGAGGAGCGTGGGCGGCAAGTGGCCCCTACGTGTAGCCAGGTCATCGTCTGTTGTCCTTGCTGAGCTCCTTCATTCTGAAATCCTTCATCCTCAGATGGTGACTATGTGCTAAACTAAGTCCTATCCTGTACCTCAACATTCTTGGTTAAAAGTGATGTTAAACAGTGATTAACTCTTTTTTTTTTTTTTTTTTTTAGATATAATTTTATCAACTGTTACAGAGAGAAAGAAAAGTATTTCCTGGAATCGCTGGGTGACTTACTGTATTCGGGTTTGTTGGTACCTCTGGACACACACAGGCGCGTGTGCCCGCACGGATGTGTAAACTTCTCTGGGGTGTTTTTAGTGCTAGTCTTTCACTATGACCTGTTTTAAGCAGTTATAAAGGACCAAGTTCCCACTATAACCTACAAATGTTAAAGGGCAATGTAGAAAGTCAAGCCATTTTCAACAGCTGGTGATATTATAAGAACTGCTGATGACATTTTACTGTTTTGGAGTAGGAAGAGATTCAGTAATTCATTTTCATTATTCCTCTAAATGGAGAGAAGTCTTAAATACTGCAAGGGAGACTGAAAGAATTTTCAGTGTAATTTCAAAGGAAAATAGAAGAAAAAATCAATGTAGTTTTATTAAATGAATGGAAAGATTTTCAATCTTCTCAATTTTGTGATAAAGCCTGGGGAGAATGAGTTTGCCTAAGCTATGACTGGAAGTCAGGGAAACAGAAGTCAGCTAAAACATTTTACTGGTATGTAAAACACAGGCATAAATCAGTTGCAACTTCCAGTAAAGCTGGATCTAGTTGAAGTTTGGGAGAAGCAAATGGAGAAGGTAATAAAGGGCATTTTTTGCTTTGATTAAGGAAATATATCTGCCAGTTGCAATTAAGATTCTCATCTGTGGGGTTCAAGTAGTGACTGTATTTACAGGTAATATTTTGGTAACATCTGTGTCACGGGGAACTAAGATGTTCTTAGCTGGATTGAAGGTCCCTTCTGTGGAGTCATGTGTTTGTGGCACAGAACTCCAGCCTAAGACTTGGTGGAGGCAAGTAGAGAAGAGCCCACCTTGGTGATGGCATTGGCAGTACTTCAGAGCATTCCCACTCACATTTTTAAAAATGTTCAACATGCAACACTGTCACGGGGTACAAAGCTATTTTAAGTCCATTCTATGGATGAAGAACCGAATCGCAGAGTAAGCAGTCTGTCCCATGAAACTGGGAAGTCCGAGGCTTTCACAGTAGTCCTTGGACATTTGTTGCTCTCAGTATCAGTTGAATGCTGTCACGCCAAAGTGAAGGAGCCTGCTTCACTTGTGTACACTTGTGACTTGTGTCAGAAGTTTATGCGCTACTGAAAAGAGCTGCAATGTAAATGTGGAGAAGTTTGATAATAAGGTAACAGGAAAAAATAGATTCCAAAAAGATCCACAACTGTCTCTACCACTTGTGCGCAATTTGAAGTGCATCCATCAGAAACTATGTAAACTTGGCAGTATTGTAATATTTACAGGCTTTGTGTATAGCAACCTCATACGCGTTCAGCAGTAACTATGTCAAAGCCTGGTTCCACATTATCTGCTGATTTCTTCTGTGACTGCAGCATGGGTGGTAGCAGCTATCTTGGTAGGACAAATTTGTGCATGCATCTTAGTACAGACAGTAACATAGCTGCACACTAAAATCCAAGAGGGAGATGAAGACAGACTGTGAGTGTGGTTGCTGTTGTTGTTTCTATGTTTGTACTAAGAGCTAGAAAAGCAGAATTAATCAAAATGGTACTTACGGTAGGAATGGCTAATATGTTGAGAAGTTGAAGCATTACCAATACAGAAAAAAGTTTTTGTGAGTAACAGAGAAAAGCTGTCAAGCACAACAGGAGCTGGGAAGAACATCTGTCTGTTATTTCCTGTGGAAGCGGGCAAGACTCTGGCTTTTGATTGCTGTAGCTGTACATTTTCTACCTTTAACTGGCTGTCTGTAGGATCTGTGGAAGGCACCTCATTAACAGTGCTGCCCGCATAGTCTGATGTATTTTCTTTGTGTTTTTCCCTGGGAAAAAATAGAGGAGCACATATTTTGCTGTACAAACTTTGATGCAAAATTCTGTGGTTCCTTGTTAAAGGAATTGAGGGGAAGCAAAGTCCTGACAGTTCCATCAGAAATACCTTTTGTCTTCAAAACATACTATCAGTCTATCTATTGATCATGAAAAGTCTATGTGATTTTTGATTTAAAGAGTAATTCCAACTTCTTGCAAAGACTACTAGGAATAATGGTGCCTAGAATAAGGCATGCAAACCAAACGATAGGCATTTCATTTACCAGCCTATTTGTCACAAGTGTAATTAAAATCTCATCTGTGAAGAACAACCAGCTTCTGAAGATCAGCAATACTGCACCTTGCAGATTGTGTCATTTTGAAGAAAAAAATCTGTTTTAACGTCTAACATGAATTATGATTTGTTTAAGAGAGTACTACTCCTGACTTCTATGATTTAATGTGATTAGCCTTTCAGAAAATGAAAGCTCAAAATAATAGCTCAAAAACATGATATGTGGTATGTGGGACATGCACTGTAATTATGAAACTAATGAGGGGTGGCTTACCAGTGTGATTGGTGAAGATCTGCTCCAGTAGCTCCTGTTAATGAACTGTCTGTCTATGCCAGCACTAAATTTTTAGGAGTTTATGTGCTGGACAGTTAGATGAGGATTAGAATCTTCTTTTGATCCCCTAAATGAAATGAATTTTCTAGCAGTTATACTTTCCTTCAAAGCTAACTTGAGTTAGTTAAGTATTTACTTTGGACATTAAAATGCATCTAACATTAACTGGTGGTAACTAGTGGTGACAACAGGAGTTACCAAAGTTGTGACCATGGGACAGACACAAACAGCAGGATGGTGCTTCTGAGCTGGCCTGTGATTCCAGCACGAGCTCATATGAAGTCCTGAAATTGCTCGGCATTTTTCTACTCCATTGTATTGGCCCAGTGGAGCATTTAGGGTACTTGGTGCAGGGAACAAATTAGAGTGTGCCAGTGATCCATCTGTGCCTTGTCTGACAAGGAGTAGATGCTTCAAGGGAGCACGTAACCAAGACTGTAATGAACCATTATGAAATTACTTAACTACAGAGGGACTTGACTATAATGTCTTCCTAGCTCCATCAGTCAGCGGTTCTGCTCTGGCCTTGCACTTACACTAATGCAACCCTATTGATCCTACTAACTCCAGGTTAGGCTTTGAGCTATTAAAAAGTATTAGATATGCAGCGGAAGCATTTGACATATGACATGTATATGCCATTGTTTATGATTTGGAGCTTAAAATACCACTAAAATTACTTACGATTATCAAGGCCCGATGTATGTTACAGCAAGCAGGACCCAAATTTTGCAGTAGTAATCATAATAGAGCAGATCGCCCAATTTATGGCAACTTTAGAAAAATTAAACAGATTCTATGTTGAAATTAATATGAAATTAAATTGCAACCTGTACGTAGTTATTAATGTTGGTCTTTGATATATAAGCGTTGCTATATCCTGAAACTTCTAAGCTGGGCAGGTACTAGAAATTCCGTTATTGGCAATTCACTGCAGATTTTTTTGTGGAAAAATGCACATTTGACCTAACTTAATGACAGATTTCCTATCCTCATCTGAGGATAAGCTGTTTAGAAACAAAGAGAAATGGGATTGCAAAGAGCATCTCAATGATTGAATTACAGAACTGAATACAATATTCTTTTTTCCCTATTAGAAGTGTTACATCACTCATTAAAGGAGCCTTTTTATGGCTGAGTAACATAGTGTCCACTGGGAATTAAGGACTGGTTAGTTCACTAATCTCAGTTGGATTTTAACTGATGTGGTTGTTGGGTGTTTTTTTTTGCTGGATTTACTGGCCGTCAGAAATTACTGATACTTGTGGTTGTTCTGAGTGCCGATCTGAAAAATGTGGCTGGTGTCAAGCTGTTGGAAATAATCAATTAGTGATATGAGAAAAAAGCACTGCAACTGAAAATTAATGGGTACCTTTAGTGGATTTTTCTGTAGGAAAGAGGATGGGCTGGTTGAGTGGTTAAGCTGCAGTCCAAGGCAGAGCCGAGCAGGGTTTGCAGGAGAGCGTGGGAGCTCCTGGGCCCTGCAGTGCTCGGGGAGTTGTGCTGGGCTGCATCCCAGCCCTCGCAGGGCTGGATTCCATCCCCTGGCATAGGGAACATTCCCTCCAGCACAGGGCTTCCTTGTTAGCACACCCGGGCCGTTAGGACCTTGCAGTGATACCTGATTCCTGTGTTAGCTGCCGGGAGGGACACAGCCTGTGCGTTGCACTGGGGACAGTAATCCCTTGCATCTCACTGCGTGGGGTGGGGCGGAAAAGGCAGCTCCTGCTTTATCTTTTTAAAGCGGTTTTCAGCATAAAATGAATTTGAGCAATGCACATATTTTCAGGACAAGGGTACTAAAAGCTACTTTGCATGCAATTTTCAGATTCTGATTTACTTCACCCTGTATGGGATTTTTTGAGAAAAGTTTTCCTGAGGGAAAAAGAAAAGCATATTGAATATTCTATATCCTTTTTGTTTTTTTACCTTAGCCCTATTAATATGTTGTTTGTTCCCTGCTTGAGTTTGCCTGTTTGTTGTCCATCCCCTGAGTTACACACACATTAATTTGGAGGCTCTTTGGTAGTTGAGGAAATGCCCAAGAGTTTTGTAGGAGCAAGGAAGACTGTGCTCTGACCTGCGTATGGGGTGGTCACTTTGATAACAGTTTTCCTTTAGTTTTCTGTTGAGGGGAGTGGGGAAATGGGGAGAGCCTATTTGCTCCGTGTTAGAAAATCTGCACGGGTGTGAATTGTCAGGCACAGATCACTATTACCACTAATGTAACTCAGCATTGAAACCTAAGGTTTCTTTTCTATCTTTGCCTCATCTTCTGGATGAGATAATGCTCTTCTATTTCTGAGTGCATGAGCAAAGCTCTTGTCTTTGGAACAAAAGAATAGAGAGATTTATCATTAAAAAATTGAGTGCAAATGAATGTAGCTCATCATTTTAATCATAGGTCAGGTCATCAGATTTGCCGTATTTTGGCACGGCCATACACAGCTTAATACTAAGTGCTTCTTTTATGAATTAATAAGTATGCTTGCTAATTTTATCCTTATGTGTGAAGGCAAAAGTCCATTAAATATTTTAATCCAATCAAAATAATTTGTATCTCAATTTGTTGCTGGACTTCTGACAATGACTGATTTGATTGCTATAGTTTTCATTACTTACGGGAAGAGTTAGTCTGGGAGTTCAGTTTCATCAACATACATCTTTACATTATAAACTTTTACTTATCAATAAAATTCAATGATGAAACCACAGGAAAAACAGGGTATTTATGTTCGATCTTGAAACTTAAGACATAGGTGTTTTTTTTTTTTTTTTTTTTTTTTAAATCAGTATTTGGAATCCACGTTCATGTACTCTTATGGAAAGAGTTATTAAACAATAACCAGAATAGCAACCTGGAGTACTGAATTTTAGCCTATTGGAAAACAAGCTAGGGAGCTAGGGAAGCCTGAAAATAACCAAAGAATGTAAAATAAAACACCTCAAGTGCATACATATCTAGGATTAATAGTCTCTTTTTTCTTCTTTTGTGAATAGCTTCCAAATGCTTCCTTTGTATTTCTTTGTGGATGTGAGCTTTATGGGGTTTCATCTTAGTGGACGACAGGGAGGGTTTCTGGAGACACCAGGAATTCTCACGCAGTCTTTATCGTCTATCATAAAGCTAAACAGTGTCAAGACACTGAACTGGATTTTCTGAAACACTGCAGGAGTTGTGCTACTCTGTTAATACAAGGTTGCCCTAAAACTGGCTTAAACAACCACTGCTGAATTTTGCAGTTGTGTGGACTTCCCCCAGGAACTTCAGCTTTTTTTACAGCAGGTTTTGCCATGGGCTGGAGCCCTATCCAGAGGCAACATGACTAGAGGCCTTAGCTGCCCAGTCTCACTTTGATGTTTTTATGTGGTCTGCACTAATACTGTCTGTTTGGAAGCTTGTCTGGCACTGGTCTGGTTCTAGAATAAGAGATATACGGAAAGTTACTGAATCTCATCTTCTCTTTTTTGCTTACTGCTCTGTTGAATTTTTACCAAAGCTTTTCAAGCTGATTTAGAATTGAGCTTCCTATTACACTCAGGAATTCTAGCTCTAATGATCTTTTTTTAGGAAAGAAATGCCATCCATGGGCACGAGCATGCTTTTTTTGTCAGAGTTGTTGCCTTGACTGTATGATTTTAGCTGTAGTGATATTCCTGATTTAAAAATGTTTGCAGGGGACAAAAATTCTATAAAATAGATGACTATTTTGTTTCAGTTCAATTCAAACTGTTCATGGTACATGGAGTCCAATTCAACATAATGTTTAAGACTAATTTCACATGTGCTTAAGCCTTGGCATTAAATCAGGCACATGCTTAAATGCCTTCCTTAATTAGTGCTATATATTAGAACTTAGAAAATACTTTTACTACTTTTCTTTGGTTTTATGAGCTTTTTCTTGCTTGGTAAAGGGTAAAGTTAACGTACTACAAATGAAGGAAAATTGGTGGAGATGGGAACACCAGGCTGGCAAGCACATGTTCATTAAAAACAGATTAGCTAAAAACAGACACTGATAATCCTGTGATCAAGACTTGATACACAAACCCAAGGAAATGCTAAACATGAGCTGTAAATAAATAGATGATTAATATCTTTTATTCCAATATGCGTGCCTTAGTGAGAAATTATATTTCTCCTTAGAGGTCATTTTCTTATTATCTCAAGGTTGCACCTTCTTTGCAGCTCTATGATGTGTAGGAATTAGGGAGATAATTAATAGCGTGAAGGAAGAGTCCATCCCCTGAGACACCCAACTTGGCGACGCAGCCTCGGGTGTGTTAGTAAATACTGCAGCAAGTGGGAGCGCAGAGCGTTCCCTTACCCCCACCTGTGTTAAAAATGTTCCCGTAGGAATAATGCCTGGAATGGGATGATTGGAAATCACACAGAGCAAAGATGGATGCCTAATGCTACCAAGGGAATTATTAACTTCCTCCCTAATAAATTTGACTGAGTTTCTCAACAAGCATCTGAGGTGGAATGAAAAGGAGGGAGGACTGTTTTGTATGAGAAGTTTGAAAAGGTTCATTACTAGGGATTATGCATAATGAAACACATCCTGAGTGTGAGGCTGTGCGGTTGGTGTGCTTAATACGTACAAATTAAATCTTCTCCTGAAAATATGCTAATCAAAAACAATGAATTAAACATCAGGACTAAGAGATTTTTGCTTATTAATACAATGTAACCCTGTTTAGAAAATTCCCATTTACCAAACACAGCTGTTGCAAGTAAAAAAATAAGTGGAAAAAAATTGTATCCAACAGAATATCAAATGTATTAATCTCTAAGTTGAAAAAAGATTTAAGACCCTATTAAAAGTTAGGTAAAAGGATTAGTAGTGGGAAATATTAGACAATTTTATGGCATTTTATGTAGCTAAACTCTGGAAAATGAAACTTAGTGTTCGAAATCAGTGTTCTGAAAACATATTTGAAGGAACAGAAAGTCATTGTTGTTTAGCTGTAAAATATATATATATATATTCTTATATATATTCTTTTATATATATATATATATATCTATGAAAAGTCTCATGAACATCATTCTCCAGAGGAACCCTAGAAAGCCGGAAAAACTGTTGAGACTTGTAGCGTGTTTGAAGAGGAGCATGAAACTTAATAGGGGGTTATTGGTTAGACCCGATCCAGATCAGGCTCGCTGCATGTAGCGGGTGAAGGGATGAATTTCTGTTACTTTTAACAACTTAGTTGAGTAATGCCTTACTTGAGTTTCATGTAGTTCTTGTTCATAGGACAGAATTAGTTGGATTAGTTGGCTAGGACAGGATTAGTTGCCAACATTAGTTGGCAAATGTTCAATGAGTTTCTTTAACTGTCCTGGATGTTACTTGTTCTGCCCTTGTGCTTCCTGCGGAGCTGGTGGTGCTGGAGGGGCTCCTAGGTGATAAAGCTGGGGTTGCTCATGGCTTCTCATGGAAAGGATCAGAATATGTTACTCAAGAGGACTTCTTAGGTCTCTCGGAGGGGTGTCTTTCCATCCTCTACTTCCGCCTGTTCTGTAGCCCTCTTTGCTCCTGTACCTGTTGGAGAGTTGCTTCCTCCTCATTCTCCCTGAATATGTGTCCTGGGCCTGACCCTCTTCCACCTCTGAACATGTTTCTTAGCTACAAGGCCCCTGCGCTCTGATCACTAACCCCTTTGGAAGTCCTTGCACGATGCTTTTATTGCTCTAAATGCTCGTATTAACTGCGTTACAGCCAGCAGCGGTCACTCCCACATGTGCTGTTGCTGCAATTTCTGTTTCCACATAGACTAACCTTAGGAGCATTTGCAACTCTGGGAAACGCAGCTTGACCTCTGGCTTTTAACCACTCGGTGCAGTGGTGCTGGTAAGCTTTTCACCCTCATCATCTCACTGATCACACAGCTTTTCTTGTGGAACAGACTTTTAAACAGTCGTGGTGTCTGTCTGGTTTTAGTTGGATGGAGCAATTAGCTAAACAGCACTACGTGTATGTTCTTAAAGCGTGCACAGTTACAGGATGGGTCTTTGATTATGACTCTTTTGGAAGGTTATATTATATTACATTACTGTTCTGCTTAGATTGTTAGTGGACTTGAAAGCCTAAGTTGTGGTGCTGATCAAACCTTTGGTCTCCCTTGAGGCAGGAGCTGGAGAAATGTGGCAGTCGTCACTGTCAGTACCTGGTGGCAGAAGGATTGCTAATACAGGAACGTTCCGGGAATGAGAATGAGTCCAATGAGGACACGTTGCAAGGAAGAATAGGAAGGCAATTCTTAACAGATTTGGAAGGAAAAGGAGAGGAGTAGGGATGGGAACAGAATTCTGGGCATGAAAGTATCATATTAAGTATAGAGAAAGAAGAGTAACAAGTTTGATGTGAAGAACAGAGATTGGAAAATAGACACAATGCATAGAAGGGCAGAAAACATGCACGTGAAAAGGCTGAGTTATGAAGCATCTCCTCAGCAGTGCTACATCTGCTTCCTTAAAAAGGAAAAAACAAAACTTAATATTTTAACTTTCAGAGCTTTCTTGCCTATGAAGCCATAACCTTGTTAACTTTTCAACTCTCAGAACTGTTCCCTAATCAATATTTTCCAGCATCTAATACTAATTTTGTCCCAGTAGTAGTATGGATGACATAATTAAGTATTTTAGGGAGACAGTTATTAAAACTTGAGGCTGTAGCATCTAAACTTAAATAGGAGAAATGAAGTTAGACCCAGTCAGGACAGAAACATGGTATATGTTTTACAACTTGGCAAGGCTACGTGAATGTGAATAGGTAGAAAAGGCTGCAAGAAATTGGCCCTAAAACAGCACACTCAGCTCTGAGGAGTCTCCAGGCAGAGGTTTAGGTAAATGAAAATGTGTTGCTGGCAGGAATACTCATCAATTCGGAATTAAGGTGCATTGTTACAAGAATAGAAAATGAGCTTGTGAAAGAAGCATTTTCATCCCTGTGCTGTGCTGTTTACAGAAACAAGAAAGCCTCAAATGAAGTTCCCAAAGTTGTCCAGATGCCAATTCTATTATTACCTAACTATGTTTTACATAGCAGCATTTTGATTAAACCTCCCCCATGGGTTTCCAAATACTTGCGTTATACCTTTGTCTCCATCCCTATTTCTTAGACCCATCTCCTCATTCTTTTCTTTGGAAGCATCAATATATTCAGCAGATAATGAAGAAGTCAGGAAAAGTAATTAGAATCCTCTTTCTAGAAGAGTCGCAACACTCCAGCTTCACACTAGAGAGGAAGACTTTAAATTGCTAACTTATGGTAATATCATTTGCTTGTGCATGCCATTAGCAAATGGGTACCGGAAGATAAACATCACTCATTGCTGCTTTGTGTGTTATTAAGATTATTTGTGTATTTAAAGGTGGAAAAATGTTTGTTTTCTCATTATTGTCATGACAGATTAATGCTATGAACAGAAATTTAGCATTAGAAGAAAATGGAACTCTGAAAATAATATTTTAAGACTGGCTTAGGCAAGATCATTATGTTCATTAGCATTCTTGATTTAAATGTCTTAGGAGAACTAAATATATGGACCGCATAAATAAATATGTAAGTTACAGAAATGGTACATCATCGGTTTGCATTTGTATCTCTAGCTGGGCTTAAAGTTGCATCCTGCAGTTGGGAAAAACATTTCCTATTTTACATATTCCAGATAGGGATCTCGGTATTCTTTAAATCTTCCTGAAGGAATTCAGTCCATTCTCCCTTCAGTGAACCTCATCGTTAGCACTGTAGAGAAAGGAGCACGAGATGGTCTGAAATAAGGCTTTTATTTTGCATATAGTAAGTGACTGCAATAAAGTTAATTCCCAAAATGCTTACCAGCTTTTTCACTGACAGAGGTGGTGCAAAATCCCACGGCACACACTTCGTGTTTCCTTTGCTATGCTAGAGGGTAGCAGTGCAGAAAGATTCATCTTTGAATCTCGGCTCCTTCCGGTATTACTGACAGTGAAGCACCTGCAGCTCCTTTATTTCACTCTTCCCTCTTTCTTTAGAGTATCTTTAGCCTCTGGCTTCTGAGAAGGGCAACGATGTACAAAGCGAATTTTCTTCGCTTTAGGCAGTTATATTGCTTCAATCCTTTTGCTTAGCATCCATACCTGGGTGTTGTGCATATGAGGCTAAAAGTGTTCTCCCTTGTCTCCGGGGACTGTGTATTCTGTGTGTGCATGTGCAAATGTGTGCATGTATACACATATAAATATATATATCACACATTTATGTGGGTATATTATTATATTTATGTCTCTTCTATATACAGGAAAGAATAAAAGAAAAATCTGCCTGTTACAGGTTAAAGGTTATCAAAGATTGTTCAGAGTAATATTTCAACATAGAGAAATTAAGATTTCCCCTTCCCCTCTGACCCTAAAGTTGTAATTATTGAGTTTTCTGACACTGGCTGTACTGGAGAGTTTTATTTACCAGTGTGCCTTTTTAGAGTAAAATAGACTCTCTAAATTTGACTGCTACAGATGAATGTGGTCTATGCTGCAAGGATTGCTTTCTTTTCATGTGTTCCAGGTGATGAATATGCTTAATTTCTGTTGTGGTTTCCCTTTTCAGATTCTTGAGAAAAGAGTAATTTTTACAGCATTCGCTTCCACTTTAAACTCCGAGAGTTACTTTGCCAGCCTTAATAATACCAGGAGAACTAATAAGCTGGGTTTTCTAGGTGCTTGTGCAAAATGAACGGTAGATCAAGCAAGAGTAGGTGAAGAGACTTCAAAGGACAAAAGTAAAGTCATCATGAGCACACTTACTTTTCAACTCTGAAGCCAAATTGTAGCAATCTAAAGTACTCCAGGATCAGTAGCAGTTACGATGAGCAATCCTCATACAGTCACTGTGTTCCAGGATTGTCTTTGAATTCCCCTAAAGGTTAGCTGAGGCTCCTAGTATTTGGTCTTCTTTTAGAACAAGGCGCAGATCCAGTAAAAACGTTCACTTCCCTCAGAGGAAGATCTAGTGGAAATGGTCATTACCCTTTGTACAGGTGGATTCACTCCATCTCCCGAATGCCTTCTTCATAGTGCGCTCTGACTCTGTTGAGCGGTAATTACAATGTTTGATCAGATGCCTGCCACGGATTTCAAGTAAAAGTAATTGGCAAAGTTAGTCCGTAGCTTGTGTAATATTCTGCCGTGCTGAACTTCCAAGGAATAAAGTTAGTCTGATGACTGTGAAATTTACTAGCTTTTTCTTTCTGACAGAAATTGTCACAGTTCCGAATAAATAAATAAAGGGACTACCTACGCAAGGAGCAACCTACGCAGCTCATTAAGTAGATCCAGTGACATTAAGATGCTGTCTCATTTTTTTTCTCTTTCATTTTGAAGTGATAGATAAAATATCTTCAAAATACAAGCTGTTTAGAGACCTGGAGTCTGGGTGTACTAGGATGACTGTTAGTGATTGTGCAAAGAACCCCTGAGTCATCAACCCAAGGCTTTTAAAATGAATGGCACCACGAGATGTAGGATGATTATATCATTTTATGTTTCACCGACATTAAGATATAATTGCTCTTCAGGAGCAGTCGCTCAGAGCTTTCAGGATGGCAGCAGCATGTTCCATAGTGAAGCCATCGGTGTTCCCAAGTACTTGCTTCTCTATCGTGTCTACCTATGCAATTGGTGAACAAACTGACATTCTTCAACAACATGTCTGAGTACCTTCAACTCTATTTCAGCTCTGTAGATGTAGGTTTTCTTAGCTGGCGTGACTTTGAGGAGAAGGACTTAAAAGGAGTTACCATTTAATGATGTAATGGAAATATGAATAGCAGGTTGCACCGTGCTAGTTCATGGTGAAACACAGAGAAGTTGTGTTCACTGTGTGATAACTGTCATAGAGATAGAGGACATTGTTTCATAGTAATAAGAGAATTTTTTCTAATTGTAGGTAGATATTTCTTAAAGGAAGAGCTGAACAAGTTGTCAGTAAGGATATACAGAGTACTGTTTAAAAAAAAAAAAAAAATTACTCAGGCACTTTCCATGTATTGAGCAATAAAGAAGTGGGAAAAAAATGACGACATTCTCTTTAAAATTGCTGCTTCAGCCCTAGTGAGACATTATTTTTTAGCTCATAAGTGCTAGGAATAATGTTTTGCATAAATATTCCACAATATTGAGCAGATTTTGTGTCTATAATTAGAGCTTTGATTTACTCACAGACAGAATTAATTAGGCAGTAATAGTTGTATTGCAGTTCTATTATAAGACAAGCTCATTTCTTCTTCCTCTTGTTAAACTCAAAAGTATACAAATAATTTTTGACCTTTCCTAAAACACTGTCAAAAGAGTATCTTTAGAAGATAAATACCCTCGTACTAAATACAAAGACATGTTCAGCTGTCCATAATTTATTTTATACTTAATTACACTCCATAGCAGTCTATTTCAAGACTGCTAAAATTTTCAAATGAGGAAAGATATCAGAGTGTCTGAATGATATATATATATATATATATATATATATATATTTATGTACACACACACACATATATATATATATATGTATAAAATAGATCATATTTTACCTCCCAGTTCCTAGGGGCTTAGGAAGATCTTCTCTTCCAACAACTTATCTTCAGACTATAGATCTTCTATTCACCCATGGAGAGGGTTCATACTCTACCCCTTGTTTCATCGGGACAAGAAGGGAGGGCAGGGGCTTCCTGTCGTGTTTTTCTTCCAAGTGCGTTCATGCAAGACTAGGGAGATTTTGATTTTAGTTCATGAACAAATTTTCCTTTTAAAACAGAGTTCGTTATTTTAAAGGATGGGGTAAAAGAAATACTGGAACCACAGCTACCAGAAGTTACCTGATTCAGTGCTTACTCTTGTGTTTCGTTATTTAAGAGCTGTATCCGAGTTCAGCTGTAGGAATCCCCCAGGTCTTTGTGTCCCCTGTACACCAGTGAGGATATAAAAACTACATGAGAGAAATTTGAGACATGCTGTGGAAGGGCAGTACCCCCAGCCAGCTTGCAGGGGCAGTTGCTAAAGGCTGGCGAGGATCTTCTCAACATCTTTTCTTCAAACTGTAGATCTCTTCTCCATCCAACCACAGATAGGTAGTCAGAAGAGAAGTCCTGCCTGGGACTATCTTGAGGGAAGTAAGGTGCCCTGCTCCAAAAAAAAAAAAAAAAAAAAAAAGGGGGGGGCGGGGGGGAGAGATATGGTTTATAACCATTTGATAGCTCCAGAGAAGACTTTTATCGAACTCTAATATCTTGTGATAAATCTGAACAATGGGGGGGAACAAAATGCTGAAGAGCAGCTTGTAGGATAGTCCATCCAGAGTATCACCACCATGATCCAGCAGAGATCTAACCAGAAGTGTGACAGTCCCTCTTTATATCTGTGAGGAGTTTAAAAACTTCCCTTTTTCTTTGACACTTGTGGTCAAAGTGGTGATGGTGGTAAGAAGAGTTACCCATCGTTGTTGGGTTATCTTCTCTCTGCCAACCTTCCATTCTCAAGTCAAGACCTGGATGAGCCAGAGAGCAATCCAGGCATTAACCATTCACCAGAACAACACACCTTTAGCTGACTTCCGCAGCTAGACATTTATACAATCAATTCGTATTGAATGAACATACAATTAGTGCCTCATTTAATCTAAATTCTGTTGTCTTAGGCACATAATTAGAAGAGTTGACTGTTGTTTCAGTAACTTGGGGGGATTTTTTTTTTCTCTTCCTCCTGAAAGTATTTAACTTTATTGTGCTTGAAGGTAATTGTTGCCACCTGTCTTTGTAAGATCCTTCTTTAGCAGAAAAAAAATCACTCTGGAATTCAATTCTTAATTTGCAGTGCCAATAAACTTAGACCCGAGTCTCTTGACCAAGTCCTATAATTGACTCTCTAAAGTTCTATACTGCTTTTGCCTTTCCTGTGAAATGACATGGACAGCTAGGTCCTGGAGGGGAGAAGTAAGTAGGATAATTGTATTTAGAAGTCAGGATCACATTTGGTTGACCATCAAGTCCTCTTTAGAGATCAGCAGTGTTGTGCATTTTAATGTGGTGATAAATTGATGTATTACTGGGTATATAATTCTCAGTCATGTAAAGAGCAGCTTGCTCAGCAGATGTCCTATTTTCATAAGCTGATGCTTAATGAAAAAAAAATGCAAAATGTGCACATACATCTCTTCTTATTTGACATAATTAATTGGATTGTGAACAGTGCTATTCGTGTGCAGTGTTTGTACACATAACCTGCCCTTAAATTTTACTAGGCGAGTGTTGGTGCAAACTTTGGAAAAAATTCTGCGAGCGTGCAGCCTCTCTATTTTGTAGTTTATTTTCTTACCTCCTTATTGTTATTTCTGAAGCAGTAGGCTGAGCACACAAATGCAGCTTCTGTCTGCAAGAGCAGTCGGCATTATACTTAAGACTGGTATTCCCAAGATTACTTGGGGCAGCAGTGTGCTGAGGCAATGCTTAGTGCTAGCAATTGTCGTTGCTTATTTAGCTGCAGAAAGACATGATCCAAACAGCTCTGCCTGTGAGAACAAACCTCCGGTGAGTGATGCTCATGTTTTAGTGCTGTCTGCTCCAGAAGGCCCTGAAGAGCGATGACACCAGCAGAAGGCTGAAGGGGATACAAATCAGCCTTTCGGATTTAGGAAGAAAATCATACATGGCAATGAGAAGTGCTTCCATTTGATTAAATATCCATTACCTGATATGTTTGCAGGCAGCATCCTCATTGGCTACTGGTGGATCTTAAGGCCCAGTCCACGGGTGGAAATATTCAGGGTACCATATCAGAAAATTGTTTGGATGAGTCAAAAGTTTGACAGTTTGACTTTAATAGAAAAACTGCTAGGAAGTGCTTAAGTTATGATTGTATGGGGCTTTTCAGAATGCATGAGTCAAGTTTCTTTTCTTCACATTTGATTCAGGTTTTGAGAACAGTGAATGGTGAGAGAAATGTGGGCATGATTTACAAGTTGCTTCAGAACAGTGATGAAAATGCAAGTGGTGTAACACTGCATTAGCAGAGCAGATTTGGTCATAAATTATAATGCTTCTGAAGGTGACACGCATTGCTGTTGTACGTCAAAGATTTGGTGATCTTATGAAAACTGTTTATGTTTGGATTTAAGAAGGGATATGAAGTTATACTCCTAAAATATAATTAGCAACATCTACTCAAGAGATTCCAATTTATCTCTTAAATGGGAGTGTGTTGCTAAAGGAAGGCATCAGACTGACAGCAGAGTTACCACTAGAGCTCCTGGTGCTGTCCTGCATTACTCCTGGATTAGTGGAACAGTCTAAAAATCAGTCCTTGACTACTCCAGTTCTTCTGGAAATAAGAAGCAACCGAAAATACAGAAAGCCCAAATTACTAGTTTATTTGACAATCTTGGCATTAAGTTCACTGTTTCTGTGGATATTTGAGTTTACACAGAAATGCTACTGAAGTGGGGTTGGAAGATTATGCATCAATCATGTATTTTTGAAGTCCAAGACACATTTGATAGGCTTGCTCATATCAGCTCCACCATGGGTGGCCTGTTCACTAAGGCTGGTGTCCCTCTCGGCACTCCGCTCTTTGTGCAGGCTTTCCAGGAGGTTTCAGCCTTGTGCTGACCTGGGAATGCATGTTTGTATTTCTTGATCAGAAATGTTTGTCATAAAAGGTTGCGGATAGGAAATCTGGACCTAAGTTTTGAAACACAGAGTCTATTTACCTATTTAGGGTTAAATTTTAAGGCTTTGTGGGTTGTAACAAGAACTTGTGTTTCAGCCCTCGGACAACAGTTCCCTAAATTAGTAAATCTCGTAAAGTCTCTGAATTTTAAAATTTGTATTGTTCATCATTATGTGGGATTAGGAGGGACTTTTAGTTTCTTCTAAAATTCCCTGAGAAGCATGAAACATGGCATGCTTTATTCATCAGCGTGTGCATATGCAATTATATAGCAAAGTCTGCAGTTTCCTTGCACTTAAGGCAACTAGATCAGAGAGATTGCTGCTGAGAATTGTTGGCTTTTAGGTGTTATTCAGTGAAACTAGTAGGAGAGTGACACAGTAGGAACCCTAGTAGGAGAGTGACATAAAAGGGAAAAAGCTTTGCACCTAGTTCTTAGATCTGTGTTCATGTTTTTGTGCCATGTGGTTCCTGAAGTCTTCAGGCATTGAGACAAAATTGACACGTGAATGGTAACAAAAGAGCTTGATGATCCTCACTCAGACCGCGGTGCTCTTTTATATGGAATATGTAATGCTAATCATTTGTCATCTCTTTATGATGGAGTAAATTGTGACTATGTAGCACCTGATAAACCATGTCCTTCTTATTCTTCAAGAAAAGTAGTGTGTGGGCCAAATTTTTACTGTTACTATGCATGTATAACTGCTAGAGATGCTGAATCCAAAGTTATTAATAAGCACCCTTAGGAAAGTTTAATAATCAAATTGCTTCTAACAGATGATGTTGTCCAGGATTGTCAAGATAGATTGGACTTTGAGCTGAGGCCAGATTTGCTGAATTTTCTTTTGATATGTACAAGCATTTTAGAATAATACAAACTACAAATGCTCAGAAAGGCAACAGCTCTTTTCAGCTTAATTCCTGGTGAGCTTTTTGGCAGAAAACCAAGATTTTGTGATTTGCTGTAGTCATGAAAGACCCTCACTTCATAGGTTTATTCTAATCACAAATCTCTATAGGATTTGATGGAGCCCGATATGTGTGTTAGCTCTGCTGGTGCACATTCTGCACACCTTTTAGACTGAAGTAGTTTGAGGAGAACCATTTGGATTAGAGTATTGCAAATAGGTCTATTAGGCATCTGGTTTTATTGAAATTTGGTAATTGTGTTATTGCACTATAAAATTCATATGCATGCTCTGCTGTTGGATTTGAGTCCACAACTGTATAGTGCAATTATGTAATTACTAAAATTCTACCTCCAGATCTGAAGTGTCTTTTGGGAGACTGATTTCAAAGACTTTGGCATGTGAAGTCAGAATTTACCATCATTTTCAAATGCAGCCACTTCTTCAACTGTGAACTTTGGTTTTAGGATATTCAGTTTCCAAGTTGAGTGTCCCGGCTTGTTCATTTGTGCAGTATTTTTGGAGCACTGTGGAACTTTCATGCTGGAAAGATCCTAATAGATCTGTTGAAAATGTCAAGATGAACAGAAATATGGCAGAAAGTGTTCTGGGCCTCGAAGATGTTCTATTTCCCCAGTTCATGAACTTCAATGGTAAATGTATATATATGAGAGAGAAAATATACCAATAAATATATTGCAGAAATTCACACTATAACTCTTTTCCTGTTGGGGAAAAAGTGTCTTGTAATCTGTTTGTTCCAGCTACACTATCTTTGGCTGCTTTGGTTATGAGATCTGCAGCCTGTTTCCATGGCTCAATCAGCTTGTAGTTAAAATCTCTCATAAAAATTGCATGCCAAAAACCTGCAATAAAACTAATAAAAATCCTCAGCAACAAAGGAACAAACCCAAAGAGACCTCAGCAAACCATTAAAACCAAGAAAATTGGAAGTAAATCATTAAGCTTCCCAGGACTGAGTCAGAATAAGGAGACCTGGCTTTCTTGTCAGCAGCTTTCCTGGCTTGTTCCCTTCATGAGCATCAGTCCTTGGCCTTGGCTGCATCCCTGCCAAGTCGGGCTGCTCTTAGCAAGGTGGAGAGCAGCTTGCCAGGCAAGTCAGTCGCGATGTAACAAGTTAACCCGAGGTGGTGGCCATCCTAGGTCACCTCAACATCTTGACAGCTGCACAATAAACAAGGTACGAGCTACGGCAAGGCTTCTGGGAAGGTGATTTTCAAATGGCACTTTGGCAATTCAAGTTGCATTTATTCAATGGACTCAATGTTATTTTTCTGTTTTGAATGTACATGATATTCTTAAGTTTCTGAATGAAGTGATTTTGGTGTTGAAACCCTGATGTGCTACTGTATTAGAAAACTAGACCACTGAGCTAGTTGTGTAGGGTCAGCATCTGTGTAGCAGTGCAGGACTGACCGTTGACTTTTCTTTCTGAAATGATAGATGGAATATGTAGGTACCCAAAATGTCACTAGCTGTGTTTATTCATTCAAGAAAACTCCGTCTTAAGCAGTCTTGATTAAATATAAGTGTGCAGTTACATGCCAGAAATGTCCAAATCATTAGGAAGAACTGTCTGGTCTGAGTTTAATATAGTTGCTTCTAAGCAGCACTGTTTTGCTAAAAACCTTTCTATGGGGTTGTGTATGTGTGCTAAGGCCTCTACAGGGATGTGCACGTGTGCTGCCTAAGGCTTCAGTTTGCAAACAAATTCACAGCTCTAGGATTTTAATTTGGCACATAGTCAGAGACTTGAGATATTGCCTTTAAAAAGGGGTCTCTATGGGGGAACTTGTTTTCTATCCCATTTATAGAATCAGAATTAATGAACTGAAAGTCTTGGTAGGCATTAATGAAAGGTGCTCCTGCTAGAACTAAAAAAAAAAAAAAAAAAAAAAAAAAAAAAAGGCATAACTCCTGTGCAAGAGGATATCAATTTTAGCTTTCTAGATGAATTTACAGAGCTGCTCTTGGTATTGTATGGAGTGCCTTCCCCTGGATGCTGTACATGAAAATAAGAAAATGAGGTCCCTGTTTGCTTTAAAAATAAGCAACATATGAATAAAAAATGTGAGGAAGATATGCAGCAAAAACAGAATGAGCAAACAGTGGAATTTAGCAGGTGTCTTGCTAGTCACACCTTTCCTCTCCCGTGTGTTGAACACTTGCCTGGGAGGGGATAGATGGACTTTGTTGAGGATTGGCGCTTGGTGAGGCAAGTTAAGAGCGCATGGAGAGGCGTTTGGAGGACGGGAGGGCAGGCCTGGGCCCAGGGCTCTCCTTGGGAGAACTCAGCAGCTCAGAATTTCAATCAGCTGAAGTGCATGGAGTTTCTGTGGAATGGCTCCTCTAAGCCTAGGGAGGCAACGGATGGAAAAATTAATGTGAAAAGAAGTTTGCTTTAGATGGAGGAAAGGGGCCAGAGCAAAATTACATGAAAATCCTGGGGAAGAAAGCGAGTGAGGGTATCTGACCTAAGAAATGTACAGGTTATCTTTGTTAATTTAAATCTGCGGTTTGCATCTTGAAAATTGCATTTCCATAGGAAATATTGCTGTATTTAAGCATCGTGCACCATGCAGTAATCCAGTGCGCAGACTGTTGTTTCAGTGTCTCAGCTTTTTTTTTTAGAAGAGATGTCCTTAGTTAACTGAAGGCATAAGAAGGATTTGGGCAATATTCAAAATCTCCAGAGCAAATTTTGGTTTAGTTCAGCATGGGAGAGTAGTTAAATGATATTCTGGCTTGTGGATTGGTATTGCTAGGCTCCTATCTACAGCAAGGCTATTTAACTCAGAAATGAGTATGACAAGACAGCCCTGAAATTGTAGAATACGACACTCTTTATAAAAGGCATTTCTGAGGTAGGCAGATCCAGTAGAGGATCAGCCATCTATTTTCTGTGTTGGCTAAAGCAGGAGGTGGTTGTGCTCTGTGCTAGTAGGTTTTCTCTGAGAGTATCATACATTTGAATTTCACCCCCCCTGTTTCAGAGGTACAGCAGAAATGTGCAAAAATGACTTAAGGCCCTCATGTCTGAGGGGTAGTGGTGGATTTTTCTTGTCCTTGGGCACACGAGCATCACGAGGATGTGACTGGGCTTGAAACTTGCTTCTTAATGTGAAAAGCTGTGCACTCCCTCCCTGTACCAGCATCTCCTGTAAGTGGCATTGACAGCCCAAGAAAAAATAACAGTGCTGTGTTAATGACTCAGTCGTCTCAGCAGCTCTAAGGGATGGCAGTTCAGCTGTTCAATCAGCCCAATTATTATAATTCTGTAGGCCATGTAGGCTCTGAATTCTGAATACAAACTTTTTTTTTTTGGTTTCCGCAAACAGGTAATATATTAGCTAGGTGCATTTATCTTGTCTAGTTTACTACAACGTTTCTGTCCAAAATAAACTCTCAGCCAAGACCAAAACTAATTTGTTGACAGGTGTGGGGGTGTATAGTTCTTATAAAATGCCTGCAATACAGCTTTGATCAAAAGATTACAGCTTTCATCTGTAAATACAAGAAAATGAATAAATTTGATGGCATTGTATCTCTGTGGCCATGTCTAGATCTCATACTGCATGCAGGCCGTGTGTTTTGATGCTTCTCCTGTCTGCATCTCTGTGAAGATGCAAGTGCAAAGCAGAATTCAAGTGGGCACAGAGCACTCAACTTCTGTGTTCATAGGACTAGCACCTTTCAGTAATTCTTCTGCATTGTCAACTCCCTTAATTCGCTTAATTTTCATAAAATGCCAGCAAATAAGGGTTATGGTCTATGTATTTATAGATATGCCTATGTTTATATGATGTTCAAGATGCAGAAGTAAGAGCAGAATCTGAGGTGAAAGCTAGAGAATTCTTTCTCGTGAAGAAATTTGGGAATAAAATGATGATTAATTTTTATGTCCTGAGATGGATTTTGTTTATTCTATATACAGGTTACCAGATGTACCTGGGAGCATGCACACAGAGACCATAGACCTTAGCTACCTGTGTGCAGCTCTCTTCATTGTAGAGAAAGAACTACTGTAAAACAGTATCAGTTATTCTAATATTTTACATTTTAGGTGGCCTTTCCTCCCATTGATTTATGAATAATTTCTGAGTTAAGCTTCAGAAGTCATATACAAAACAGGAAAAAAATTACGTGTTCTCCATATAGTTGGACAACTCCCCTTAACACACTGAAAAGAGTGGCTGAAAAAAAAAAAAAAAAGAAAACATTTACAGGACTTTGCTAATAGGTGATTCAGAAAACAAATTAAGCTTCCAGCCAGACCTGTTCAAGTCAGCAATCAAGCTGTTTTGCATGAGGATATATTCCTAAATTAAGGTCTTTGCAATGGATTGGTAGCTAAGGTGCCAAGTGAACCTTTCAGTTCTAATTGAAAGGTCGTGTGGTGAATCACACTCCCTCATTCTTAAGAGAAAAGAAATGTTCCAATGTATTCTCTTACAGATCAGTGTGACTGCACCCAGGTGTTACGTGCTGAAGATGCATTAGCTTTCAGCCAAGCACTGTCCTAACCCTCTTCAATAAAAGGCATTGGACTCCTTCAGTGTCTTTGCAGGCCATATTTCTTGTTTTTTAGAGGGTGCTGACACTGTCATGTTAAGGCTGGGCAGGCACTGGAGCCTGTGGTCGCCGTGAGCACCTGGCCCGCTGGCCACATCCGAGAATCCCCTGGTGCTTCGGGCAGGAAAGGTTGGCTCGTCCTGAGGCTCTTCCTTCAGCGGCTGTTGAGGTGCAGGGAGCTGGAGGCTTTTTGTTCCTCATGCTTGAGGCTGAAATCGAGTAGAGCTGCCAAGGACAGGAATGCACGGAGTTGTATGAAGAAGGTTTGCACTTTGAGCATGAACACCTAGCTCTTATTTTCAGTCCATTTTGTTGTTTTCTGAAGCTTTCAATGTTTGGTTACTTTCAAATAGAGACCTATGTGCAGTAGAGGTATGAATGTTTTATGAAATTAGTCATGTTTCAGTTCCAAAAAGGTCTAAGAATCAGGATAGTGCCATCTGTAACTGGCATCACTTGCAACATTCTGGTATGGCATTTGCATGTATGCTTAAATCATTGTTCCTCCACTTTTGGATATAGTGCACTATAAAAATGAAGCACATCAGAATGCAGATTTACTGTAATTGCTGACTTAAGAAAAATGAAAAGCTATGTGAACTCTTAATTATTCCATACACCTGATATTTTTGTTTTTTAGTTAATGGGAGCTGGTGCATTACCTTGTGTCTTAACCAACTCTGCATAATGCAGTTTCTCAACCAAGTTCTATAAGTGGTTTGGGGGACAGGGGGAATGTAGCAAACTCTTGCACTGTTGTCTGTGCTCTACAGATAAGCTCTAAAGCAACCTATTGATAGGATCAGAAGGCAGTTAGTCACAGTATTTATGATTTGCACAGGCCCTGTAGCTCAGGTTATCTTGTGCTTGCTATGTAAGGAATGGTATTATGCATGGATTCAAAAGATACATAACTAATTTCTGAGTGGCCAATAGCCTGGCAGTTACTTGACAGATTTCCCACCTCCAAGTCTTGCATACCTATACCACTGGGAATTATCTCGTCTCTTTCAGAGAATGCATATCACAAGAGTGAGGTGGATATCTGGGATGCCCTTGAGAGCAGGAAGCTTGCTGTGCTGTGATTGTCATAACGTGTCAAGATAACAATTCTTTAGCTAACATATTAATTCTATTTACTATTTTTATTGTTATTTTGTGTAAAATGCGTGTCTTTTTACAGATATATCTTAACTTCTCTTCAAGGGGTCTTTTGACCTACCTAAGCTCTCTTGACACACATTTTGAAACAGTTGATTTCTCCCACTTTTTCTCTTGTCATCTCCTATGTGTTTTTCCCATCAAGAATGCCCAAATGTACATTGTGTTGATGTCCAAGGCAAGTGTCTAGTTATGTTGATTTCCAGGGGGAGTGGTTCAGGTCAGTAATGCAACTCCTTATTTTCTTCTGAAAATTATTTCCTGTGCGGGTGGTGACCTTCTCAGACTGTGACTGTGGAAACCAATTCCTCAATACATTCCTAAAAATCAGATGGGGCAAGTGGCTATCCAGCTCTTGAAGGGTTGGGAGTAAAACCTGGTTCTTTAGCAGTCCTCTCAATATCATCCTTGTATTTGTTCATTGTACATTGTTTTAATAAAAGGAATTCCTCAGGAAGTTGAATTGATGATACTCTTTAGTAGTGTTGTGAGGAGGGATACAATATAATAGAGATTAGCTAAATTGGAATTGGTTTGTGGAAAGCTTGATGAGACTTGGGATACCTAGAAAGAATTGGCCATTAGTAGGAAGAGTAAGAGAAAACCAGTAGGAAGATATCAAGCTACATTAAAGAGGAGAGTGGGATGTGAATATTTCCAGCTGTTGGACAGATATTGACTCAAAAAGCTATAAGCAGCCCAAAGCAAGATCATTTTCTAACCCACTCCTGATGGCAACAGATCAATAGATAAAATACTACCTCTTCTTGCTTATTAGAAATTTGCAGTCTGTGCCTGTGATCTGAGGGCTGAAAAGCGCTTGCCTCACACTGACCTCATAATTTCTCAACTTCTGACAAGTTATGTACTTGCGTGAATGAAAACTTTTTTTAAACAGATTCAGCATTTTGCAATGTACAAGTGATAATGCAAAAAAATGACTCTGAATAAACTCTGAATTAGTTCTTTGCTTGCATATACTTATAACATTGCAGTTACTGAGCTGTTGTCTTTATGCTATAAAAGCATAGTTGCCTCTTGAGAGGTCAGGTGGATTAACTCTTCTATAAAATGTGTTCTTTATAGCCCAATAAAATACATTATAGGTGTTCTATAGAAGAAAAAAATGTGGAAAGCCTTTTTGTTAGGTGATACTTGTGTGTGAAATTTCATATTATCACATGCTGTATATTGCAAGAATTGCCGTAGACAGGGAAATGGTGATTTGGAAAGCAGAGCATGCATATGGGATATATGACTACTTGTGTTCAAAAGCATCCTGCTTCTTGGTTTTTAGTTTGAAAAATAGTTGAAAAGTGTGAACTTTTTTTACTTTTTCCTGTGTTTGGATAGCCAAGCTTGCTTGACTCTAGCAAATACAAATGTCCAATCAGTTACTTAAAAATAATTTATTTCTGACTGGGGGGGGAGAAAAAAAAAAAAAAAAAAAAAGGAAAAGGTAGTCTTTCCTCCCTCCCTTTTTTTGTGTGTATGCTTGTCTGCATTTTTTTTTTTAAACAAATTTTCTGCAAATATTTTCGTTTCCACTTTTATAGGTATGATTCCTAAGGGGTTTTTTTAAGCATCTACTTCCTCTATCATCTTGTCTATAAAACAACAAGATTGTTGCAAATGTGGTGTGTTTAGATGGAGAACACCTGACAAAATGGTATTCTTGATATTTGCAGTCTCTTCCTGGTCCCTGTTGATATAGCAAGCCCTGTGTAGGGTGGCAGTGCCAAACTGCATCCTTTCTGTACCTGCTGATTGCCTATGGCCACCCTCGCACCGCTGGCGAAGGGGTATGAGAGGAACTTGGTTTTATGGAGACTGTCAGCAACCCACTGCTGCAGGTCCCTTATGTCCTGTCACACTGCTGAGTAAAGCAGGTTAAATGCTTTTTTGGGGTGTATTTTAAGGCACGTAAAAAATGTTGCAGTCTTTCTAAATGCAGATCGCCCTTATAATCAAAGGCTTATTCAAAATTTTTATAAAAATGTTGGATTTATTGGTTTCATGCATGATAGATTTTAGATATAACATAAGAGTATCATGAAAGTTCAGCTGCTCTCCTGCCTCGTATATTCCTGGAGAGGATCTCAGGAGGTGGTGTTCTGGGCTAGCCTCAGTAACTGAGAAGTCATTTTATCTCATCACTATGCCTCATTATGAACTTATGTTTTCAAGAAAATGACATCATAAAAAGCCTATTCTGAATTATAATGAATAAAAATATGAAAAAAGTGATATTAAAGGTCCAGACAGAAGATTTATTTAATGAGCTATCCAGTATTTTTCTAACTTCATTTGGATTTTAAATTTCATTTGAATATTAAGCTTACAGTTTGTGATACACATATAGAAGATTGCCCTCTTAAAGATTGTTATGATCTCATCTCATGATACTTTTTCAATTGTCTTGAGTGGTTTTCTCCATTACCGTGTGCAAAACTCCTTTAAAGAGCAGTCCCCCTCACATGCATGAGCATCACCAAGGTCCTATTTGCGCCTCTGCCTCAGCTGAGAACCCCCATTTGTTCATTGAAATAGTAATCAGGTCATTTATTTGAATTTAGTTTACTTGAATAGGAAGAAATGGCCCGAATACATTGCTGATAGTAAAATCTTCATCTACAAAATAAAACTAGTAAAAGTGGAGAGCTCTTTGCACTCTGCATGTTTGTCAATGGCATGAGTAAATTTTCTGCAAGCTTCAGAGTCAAGTGCATTCTATGTCAGGGCAGAAAACAAAAAACTACTACAATATTGTGGTGAATTAATTTAAAGTATAGCTGCTAGCTCCATCTGAATGTTTATAGCGGACATTTATTTGTTGCTATTATTGGAATGGTTAAAGGCCAGCTAGAACTGTGTTCATTTTACAAGAAGCTTGCTAGTTGTACAGAAAATACTGATCTCACTCTGAACTCAGGAGATTTTTTTTTTTTCTGTCAAGGAAATCAATATTTTGAAGAATTTATTTCATTAATTATTTCTTGCAGTTTAGTATTGCTGTTGTGAGTTGATGATACCAGAAATGGGATGCTCTTCCTCTTTTGGTAACATGGCAACTCTTGACTAGGTATTTTGTTTGTCTTCATATGGCATGCAAATAGAAATGGAAATAGTAGAGCCATTATGGTAGCTGAAAGATTTGGGAATTTTAGATTAATATTTCCATTTGGGAGAGTTCTCTGTGTAGTATCTTTTAAGAAAGTTGTTGCACTAACACCGCAGACATGCACTGCATATATATTCGTTTGTGTGATAAAAAAGCTTTAACGTATGAACCTTCTTATCTGCCTAAATGATGTGCAACTTTCCCTGTTTTTCTTTAGCTGTCTACTTCCGTAAAGAAATAAATTTCTGGTTCACATTTTAATGTAAAAGTCTCTTTACTAAAATTGTTTCGTTTAGTTCAAGGCTATAATAGCAGAATTCCAAAAATATACTTACCTTAGCATCATTATCCATACTTGTCAAAGCCCACCTTTTAAAAGTAGACATTTTATTGGGTTGATGGCATTAAGTGCATAAAACCAAGGTAAAAATATTTAATAATATATTTTCTCGCACACACAGAAAAATGGCTGCTAGATAATAAAGGTAAAAAACTTAGTTTAAAGCTGAATTCTGAATTGCAATATTGTAAAATTAGTTTTCTGATTTTACAAAGAATAGAATGTGTGTGGCGATGTAGGAGTACTATATGCTTTATATTTAATAATTACATTTTATTAAATCTTTTCATTGTTTGACCAATAAAATTGAATTTTAAGCTCTTTAAATTTTGAATGCGTTGAGGCAACAAATGTATAGGATAAAACTGAGATAGCAGTGCTACCATTTTTCTGTGCCAAGACTTTCTTCAAAGTATGACATTCCCAGGGAAAGCAGCAGAACTAAAGTAAAGTTTCCCACCACCCGTTTTTGAGGAACAGCTCTGTGCTCGGGCTATTTATATTCTTGTATTTGCAGATTGTCACCTCAGGCTGGAGCATTTTATTGAATGCTATACAAGTCATATGAAGTGATCTTCCATTTGGGCTTCATTTTAAGCCTGTGGAAAGCCAGGGAGATGCACTCATTTTACTTGAGCTTTGGATGAGAATCTAACAGAAATCAAATCAAAGTCAAGTCAACAGGGGACATGAAGAACCAAAACCTGCCTCCATAGACTAAAACTCCATCTCCAGTTACCTGAAATCTGCAGGACTCTGATACCTATTAGTATTACTGTTCCTATCCACTGCTGAGTTTTCCAAATTCAGCCATGCAAACTGGATTTTGCCCTGTCCCTTCCTGCAGCTGAGCAGCTTCAGCTGCGTTTCCTTTGCTCGAAACTGTGAGGAGAAGGAGAGATGGATGGTACTGAGTCCCTGGATTCCCAGGGAAGCAGCCAGAAGGCTCCCATGGTCATCATGAACTTATATTAAAGGACATTGGGATTTAAAAGCCAGTCAGAATATCTGGGTTAAGATTCATGCAGATTTATGCAAATTTAGATTGCACCATGCAGAATGAATTCTCAGGATGGTAATGAAGTCAGGAGATTTCATCTGGCATCTTTGTGATGTTATGGTGGCAGTGAAGTTATAATCTAAACAAGATGCAAATGTCAATTTCAGAGAGAAATCTCAGTAAAAACCTGAGTGAATGCTCTTGACAAAAAGACATAAATACCCAAGTTTCCTTTAAACTTCTTAAAACTTTGGGCAGTTCTGACCACAGTTTTAGGGTAGAAAAAAGAGTGTGTAATAGTTGTGTTCTGAAGATCTTGTTTACTTTCTGTTATGCCACAAACCTTAGCATTTTATAGAAGAACACAAGATTTTTCAGAGGACTAAAACATTTATTTTCCTAAAATAGAATATTGAAAGAAAGACATGGATAAATAAGCAAGTCACATTGATAAGGCAGTTATTGACCTTTGGCTAGCTGAAGGAAGAAAACGTGTAAGTCAATTTAGCATTTTGTGTTTTTGTACATATCTTGTCCAAGTTTTATTTATCTGGAAAGAATATTAATTATTGAAAGGATCTCGTTGTTTTGTGCTGCTGATATTAGTGTTAGTCAAAGAAAATTGAATGCCAGGAAGATAAAAATGGCTAAAAGCTCTACTTTCTGGCGAAGTTTAGTGACGTGACTAGGATTTTTTTATTGTTGTATTTTAAATTGCCATGTTCATTTCTTCTCCATCTTTTTTCCTTTGAATTTTCTCCTCTGTTAATCTTCTGCAGGTTTATGAATCCTTTTATTATTGGAAAGCAGTCCTCAGTTGCATGTGTTCATTAATTATGTGCTTTTATAACCATAAACCTTGGTGTCTATGTAGCACAGCAGGAATGGGAAAGTGGTGGTAACAGAGGAGATGAAATGAGAGAGTTAGGTAAAACATAGGCTGCCCAGTTCCAGTGTGGGGTAAATATTTTGGTTGCCTTAGGAGTACTTATCCAGGTTTTCTGACTACAGTTGGGTTTCACAAGACCCTGACTGGCATCTAGACAAGAGCAGTGAAGGGCTTCATGTGCTCGTCAGATCCTCATCCAGTCGGGTACCATGGGCACCTGGTGTGCTCTTAGGCCTGACTTTGAATGTGGTCCATGCCAAGCAGCATAACTTCACCTAATTTCTGATATCAATCTAGAGCATTACACAGGCCAAGGGTGTTTCCGGTGGTTGGATGGGACTATACTGTTTTTGGCCAAGTTGAGGCCTGTGTGTGTAAGCGGCCCATGCGCCGGAGAAGTCACCCTGTCATTCTGTTTACAGAGCTGTGAGCCATGTTCTGTGAGAATGTAGCTCACTAAATCACACTCAGGACACATGATTTAGTTGAGGACATGATTTTTAATAACTTCGAGGACAGACTGTTGTGTTTTCAAAAGGCCCTGTATCAATGCCAATGCTGGCAATAAATTTTGTCCTTTTCTTCTGATGTGGTAAATCCCATGTAGCATTTTCCTCTGCTTTGTCCTCGAAGATTTAGGAGATTTGCAAAACAACGGGGAAGATGACCAACATGTCAACATTAGACATCTATATTTAAAGACTCAGAAGATGACTGAGTGGTGCTTATGAAAACATGGTGTTTATGCAGTGATTTTGGACAGATTGATGAACAGGACACAGTTGCAGTTACATCAGCACCTGCATCTCTTTGGCTTTCTAGAAAACATCGCTCCTTAGGTCTAAAAAGGTCTCACATTCACTATCTTTGCTATTTTGACAACTAGTCTGAACTAAAAGGTTGGAAAATGGAAACTGTGGAAGAGTTAAGAAGGGAGATATAATTCAGAGGGTTGGAATTTTGGGGGGAAATAGGTTATTCTGAGCCGCATGTGTGTTTTTCTCTATGAAAAAGGCCAGGTATGCTTGTTTTCATGGCTGAGTGTTTATCGTGGTCTGTCATGGCAATGTAAAAGGTTGTAAAGAAAGAAAAGTTTAATAAATAAGACACATTTAAGCCTTAGGTGATCAAGTTTACTGATGTGATGCGACCCTCCTGTGTGTTTCTGCAAAACATGCTTACATTTGCTTTGATGGAGATATGAAAGCAACATTGTTGTGATGAGAAGTGAGTATTAGAAATTTGGAGGTGTCTTGATACTTATTGCAGAAGGATGGTAGCTAGCATTTTTCTACGTTTTCAAATAAAACTATGTTTTTTTTGGAATTTAAAATCTATCAAAAATATAGGCATTGAGAAGATGAATGTTGTATTATATAGCCTTAATATGAGTAGCCTTGATCTTCTGTTAGATTTATTATGGAATCAAGATCCATTACTAATATCTCCTGCTTGTATTTATTCATGACCATTGCATTATGTTAGTGGACGTTCTACTGTTCAATTATTAACCTCCTGTAAGTACTAATACACTGAACGATTCTCTGAAGGAAGGAGTTTAAATAATTGACTAACGTAACCAAACAGTTGCCCTCTGGTTAAAGCAAAACACAGAGGGTCAGTTCATCTTGCACTTCAATCAAACACACACAGAGGAATTAATTACCTAATGCATCGTATGATTATCAGTCTTGCAGCCCTGTATGTCATACATCACCAGCCTCCCTTTTCCAGTTGTTATCCCCAAAAAAGACATATGGAGAGTATGAATTTCAATTCCTGGACTTGTGAAATGACAAGCTTATTTTCTAGACACCATTTTGTACTTTCCTAGGTGTAAACTTGAGTTGTGTTGTAGGAGAGACCAGTTAGGACTGGACACTATAATTAGTGTGCTCAAGATTTCAAGGACATTTCTAATGGATATTCCCTTGACTTCAGGGAATTTGCTGCTTCTAAATGATTTTGGACCGCTGCTACTTTAGCCTGCAGCCTCTAGCTCTGTCAGAGGTCCTTAAGTTTTACATGGTACTTTTTGTTCCATCAGACAATTAATATAAACTACTTAGGTGAGATTTTTTGACACATCTCATCTGATTTCTGATTGCTATAGAGAAATAATAGTCTTTTTTTTGTGATTTAAATCGCCTATCTATAAGATGTATTTCCCATCTTTTCCTGTATACTTTCCTGTCTCACAGGATGATATAAATTTATTGATACATATTTGAGATGTTATAACTACACAGTTAAAGTTATTTAGAAATAGTCATAAATAAATCATTATACTTTATACAATGGATATTCCTCAGCACAGTAAATCCTGTATTTTGGGTGCCTGCTAGTAACTCTTCCATCTTAATAAAGCCATAAAATGCTTATAATTTGAATTCGAATAACTTTGATTTGAGCCTATGACCTACAGTTTGAAATAGCTAAATCCTTGGTTTCTTTAATTTTGTTCTTAGATTTCAAAGTGGATTTAAGTTCTCCCTCCTTTAATGCTTCACAATGACTCAGTACAGAACTTACTAGAAATATTTTTACAATGCAAAGTCCAGGTTAGACTGTGCAACCGTGTTGTAGTATATGACTCATATGTATGACTCCTTAGTCATTTATATTTTGCTACTTACATTATGTAGAATGTCTGTAATCTGATATGTAACTATTGCAGAAAATAAATCATTGATCTCATGTACAGAACCTGCCAATTCTATTGCTAGCTTTTAACTAAATAGTGTAGATTTATGACAGAACAGTTTAACTCTAATTAAAATTGTTATTTGAAAGACACATATTTCTAGTCCTTCCTTGAAATTCCAGGAAGTGTGACCATAATTTTAGTAGTTATAAGTTAAAAGTTTCTATCCTGTCATTATGTTCTTGGTTTTTGAATGATATGCTACACATTTCTAAGAAGCTGATCTGGTAGATGGCACTGCCACTTTGAGAATTGAAGTAATTTAACTCCTTAAAGTATTTTTTTTCTTCTATTTCTTTTCTGTTAATCCAAAAATAGCTATGCTAGTTCTATTTCTATGTGGGAAAAAAGAATAAGATTTCAAAAGGCTAAAAATTCACAGTATATCTAGAACTAATGGGACAAAAATTGAAATGTAAATGAAAAGGCCACAGAAATCAGTGTAAACATTCTCAGGTCAGAAATGAAACCAAAACGGTTATGAATACTTACCCGATACAGCTGATGAGATGTTTCAGAACAACATGTTTTAAGTAAAGGCTTTAGAAATTTTATCATTCCCTTCACAGTATTTCCTGCCTTTTTAATTCCCCTTGGTTCTGAACATAAGAACCATTCTGAAGGTGTGTGTTCATCTCTTCAGTGATAGACCTTGAAGACTTGCATAACTTCGTACATTACTTCTGGACAGCAGATAACTGACACATAGATGGAGTTGAATTTAGCTGGATAGTCCGCCAAAAATGTCCTGTTATGATTGAGATATATGTATAAAATATATAAATTATATAATACATATATAATTATGTAATAATATATAATATATAATGATGATGTGTGTGTGTGTATATATATATATATACACACATAAAAGTCAGTATCAGATAAAGGGAAAGTATAGAAAGTACTTCAAAAATATGGAAGCATGTAGTCCCAAGTCTTCTGATATTTAAGACACATCCTTCATTGACTTCAGCAGGTCACTATTTTGGCCTATACTTCAACTGAGTTGGTTAGCGTGCATTTAGACTTGAGCTGCAATTAGAGAAGAACTACATTTAGGTAGTTATGTAGACAATACCAAGGAAAGAAGGAAGAATTTTAGCCTCAATTGTACCAGTATTCATACTATTAGATATGTGGTGTGATAACAAACAGCAGTAAATATAATTATGCTATCTATTCCTTATGGTAGTGATTTTCTAAAACATGCACATCTGCTGCTATGGAATGATCTGTCAGCTCTGGGGAAATATCACTTAGCAAAACATGTAATGCACACAAAGCAATTTTCAGCAAAGTTGTTTGTTGAACTAAATACACTACGTTGGAACAAAAAAAGCAAAGTTGTAGAAGAGAAAATCGTAGCGGCAATAAGAACTGATGCATGTTTGGATATCCAAAGATTGGGGCATATCCTCAACAGAAGGTTTAGGTGGTTACTCTATTCAACTCAAAGCTATAGTCATGCAGATTTCTGCTCTGCTGTCACCTAATGCTGAAGACAACCAATTCTACAAGCCATGTGTTTCTGGGAAGTTCCTCAGACAACCTGAGGTTTTGCCTCCATATATGTCCTGAGTGCTTTAATTTCTACAAAGCTGAGTAGCCGGGTGCTTGCCCCATACCTACCCTGTTGCTGCAACTTGTGTGGAGCAGATTGACTGATCTGGATCTGATCTGAGCTGCCCAGCTCTTGGGATGTGTTTTATAGACAGGTGTCACACCAATGTTTGTGGATGCCGATCTGGGAGCTGATGGTATGAAAATTACGTGCAGAGATGAGGTAATCAGAGGTAGGAATGATACATTCTGATGAACTAAACACTGATAAGAATCATGTCATTACCATAAGTAGGTTTCTCTTGTGCTTAGAGCATTGGCATAATTCCCTTCCCGTGTGATGGTAACACTCATGTATGTGCTACAGGAAATGAGTTCAGTGCTCAACAACTGGAGAATGGCTGCTACGTTAAAAATACTGGATCAAATGCTGAAGCTAGAGGGGAACCAGAATTTCTCCAGTTATTCAATGGGGAAGGAAACTGTAGTTAAATATTTAAGATGACCTTGCTTCCATTTACTTTTTTTGTTTCTTTTCTTAGACTTTTTAGTGAGTAGGGGAAGAAAAAGATGAAGTGAGAGATAAAAGGAGATAAGCATTGTGTTATTGGATATTACCAGTTTCATGCTGCTGTAAGAAATGGATGGAGAAGGAGGGTAAGATTTATACCAGTAAAACGCTGGAATCTCTTGAATGAGGCTTGTGAATTTTTGCTTAGTTTGGAGGCAGTGCTATAATCAGTTCTTTCTACAGTACGCTCTGCTAATCTACTCTAAAAGAGAACGGTGAGATTTAAGTATGTTAGTAAAATATCATGAATTTGTGAATGAATATTATGCATAAAATATGAGTTGTAAGATGAACACTTTGCTTAAGTAGAATTTGAATTAGCTGTGCTGAAAGCTGGTAGTTTCTACACTCCATGTTCCAGTTCATACGCTTGGAATTTCTAGGTAGATCAATAACATCATAACAAGGGGCTGCTTCTGACTCCAAGGTACAGCCAGGATCAGGAGCCATGACAACTGTGTTTTTCATGAAGATACCTGGTTTGCAGCAGGTGCGCTATGTGACAGGGAGTGTGCCAATCCACCAAAGCCACATGGACTTAGTCATATGCATCAGGTTTCACGACTGCCATGAAACTACTTCTTTTATCCAAACCATGTGACAATTCAAGACACGTTAAATGGCCTTTTTCTTTTGCCAAGATTGGCAAAAACCCTAATCCAACAGCAAATTTCTGTACAAAATCAGCAGGCTCTAACAAAATGACACAGTCACAATTCAGCATGGTATGAATTGATGGTATTATATCCATCCATCTGCCATACAAAGGGGAAAAAACCCCTTAAAGCAACCGCCGCTTTTCTTAATGCCTGCTTTTCATTTGCTATAAACTGTGGCTAAGTAGGTAAATGGGATATATTTCAAAGCAACAACAACAACAAAAAACCATGAATCTGTCTATTTAGGGGTGTGTGCGTAATATATTTTTACACACACATATCTATATATGTAAAATGCATATATGAATAAGGTCAGGCTACACAGTGCTGCAAATGAAAACTTGTGTTTCTGTCCTGTGTAAAGTCCAGATTTAGAGTGTTAGTGAGGCCATAGATAGTGTAAGGGCAGCTGGCTGCGAAAGTCTCACACTGTAGTAATGCAGAATGCTGCAGAGCACCGAGCCACATGCGTGGCACAATATGTGGAAACTTCTTCAATACACGTGATAAAAAATAAGTTGTCTAGTATAAGTGATATTGTGCAGGTTTAATCAACGCAACTGTTATTCTGCTAAACTGTCTGTGTTTAATTGCTTGCTTTTATTATTATTATCATTTTGTCGATAAGAGACTCTAAAATATATTGTTGATACTACATAGTATGATTGGACTGTCCACAACCCTGGTAGATTATTGATGTTATGAAAATACTAATACAGATTCATCTGGGAATTCTGAAGTTCAAGAATTCCAAAGCCTACTAAAATTCACTTTAACTACTACCTGAATTTCAGTAGTTTGTAGATTTCAGTGTGTATGTCTTTTGATTAAAAACATACACAAAAGTGAGTTAAGGTTACAGTCATCCCTGACGTAACAGTGGTCATCAGCACAGTTTCCTGTGTGCTGCGATTTTTTTTTTAATTAGGTAACTTAAAATCTTTCTGTGTCACTTCCCCCTCCTTCAGAAAGCATCACTTAAATATCTTAAGTATCTGAAAAAAAAAAAAATGGCTTTATACAACATTGCTGATAAATAGTCCGCATGTGTTATAGATATTTGGTGTCTACAGTAATGTTTTTTACATTTTTGTAATGCCATGGCACCCTAAACAACTTGATATTTGTACTTCTAAGAGGTTTTTTTTAGGCCCCAGATGTATGATGGTGAGCAAGATTTTGTTTTGTTGTCCCATAAATATTTGTGTATAAAAAGAACAAAGATAGGAACGAAAAATGCAGAGTGTTTTCATGCTCCTTGAGTCCCCGGCATGCATATATATATATATATATATATATATATATATATATATATGTTAAATTTAATAAGAATTTATGAAGGGCAGGCATGTGCTAAAACATACGATGTTCTGAAGAAATATAAGAAAGCTCCAACATTTATGATGTAAGGTCTTGATTCATCAAAGCACAATTTAAAGGAAATGGGGGCTGGGGAAGAGGTTTTTGACTATAGCCAACTCCTTGATGTAGTGCTCAAAAGTAAGAGAAGATCCAAACTATATAAGGCCAAAACAGTGGAAGAGTCTGAAAACAAGTTGGGAAGAGCTCTCTCTTGCAGGTTGTAGGCACAGGAGTAATGTTAAAATTTGAACTCATGCTACTGAATAATACTGAACAGTGGCCAAAAGGAAATACTTAATTTTCTGAATGATTTTGTAGCCAAATGCTCTTTTGCCCTTCCAAAAACATGTTCTCTCATTCACCTACATATATGCACTGATTTAAAAAAAAATCCGACCCAAAAAAAAAAAAAAAATCTGTGACTTCTGACAATGTGGAACTATGGCTTTATGCCCGAATGTGTATGGAATAATGAGGAATAATTTTAGAAGATAGGTACTTCTTCATAATTATAGTCACATAATATGTATACAAATATATACAAATACTTACAATATTGCATTTTCAAAACATTCGTGTGCCAAGCCTGTAGTCTGACTTAAAGATTGTTTTGTTAGTTTTGCAAAATTTCAAATCATGTTCTAGGGTCTAAGTCATGTAAAATACTGAGAATGGAGTAGTAGAATGAGTTAAAAGTAATTCTGAACTGCTCTGTAAATCTACTGGTTCAATCTTTATTGTGTAGCCTTAAAATAATTCGCAGTGCGTATGTTGCTGTTGAATGCAGAGATATTCCATAAAAACGAAACAGGGAGTGCAAAGGCATTTTTGTATGACTCGTAACGGTATTACATGAGTTGAGATTTCAGATATGCTAAAACAAAACAATTTTGCTCCCCTCAAGAGTCTCTATATAGCATACATAGCAAGAGTCTCTAGATAGTCTCTGTATAGCACCTGTTACAGACCCCTTTAGTTCTTCTCATCCTTGAATATACAGAAAACTTCAATGAGATTTCCATCAAGGTTCATGAAGTCTGGCAAGACATTAGTGATGTGATTTTAGTGAGAGATGAATGACTCACCTGAGAGAGATTTTGAAAGTCTCTCAAGGCTTTAATAATTTTAATTGCCATTTGGAGATTTGGTTTAATTTTGAGCCATTTTCCAGGTATGTGCAAGTGAGCCAACCCTCTGTATTATTACAGATCAGTACAAGCAAGCACATTCAGTTATAAAATACTGGTGGAGATGTAGTAATAACATTTTGTAGCAGGTTTGCATTAATTTGCTTTCAGCATAGTTCTTCCAGCCTGCAGGCCATGTGTGTGCCAGTCAGATATGCCCGAGCCCTCGGGAATGCTCCGTGTGTGTTTTCTGCTTTTCAAGATTGGTCCTGTAATAACCCCAGTACGTGGTGACCCCGAGCTGTGGAAACGCGCGGCAGGGCACGAGGGCAATAGGCAATATACAGTGCGAAGCTGTGGACGCCACGGAGCGCACAGGATGTGTGCTGGGCTATACTGCAGTGCTTAGTACATTGTCAGGGAGATTCAGAACCATGGCCATCCCCTTCTTGCTGCCCCTCGCTCAGCTGGGGGGTCCCGTTGGGCTTGGCCTGGTCGTGGTGCTCGTTCAGGCGCCTGCAGAGCGGGCGGGCTCATTGCCTTGCAGCTCGGCACCTGCTTTTTGAGAGCCACAGCATAAATATTGCAGTTACGTGCTCTAGTTACTACAATCTTGCTTTTCAGATTAGCTTCTGAATTCATTTTGGTCAAGAAGAAACACAGTACTATTTAGAAATTTAAGCAAAAAAAAATGAAACTTCCCTAGGAAAAGGAAAATCCCCAAAGTGTTAGAATTGCAGGGAGGCTGTTCCATTTGGATATATATATTTTTTTTTCCTTGTTTGCATTTTAAAGCTTTGTGATTCTTTTCTTTGTGTTCCAGGTCTTGCCAGCCAAATGACAGTCTTTCAGGTTTAACTGCCACATGCATATTTTCATCTGTACTGTTTTGTTAAAATAGCAGGTGTCTCCATATTCAGTATGGAAATCCAGTAGATAGAAAAATAGAGTTATCCTTTAGGGAAGAGTCTTGGTTTATCCAAAGAAGAGGTGAAAGTCTGGCACAAGTGAGTGGCAGGAGGATGTGGGAGAAAAGATCAAATTAACCGATAAAGGGAAAAAAGAATTGGTCTTTCCATTCTATCAGGGTTTTTATTGGCATATTCATTTAAAATAGTTTAGTTTCCATTTTCATGATAATAATTTGCAGCTTCTTCCTTCTCAGTAGCAATTACACCCTAGACTAGCAAAGGCTGGTCCCGTATCCAGCTGAAGTTGCGATCTCAGTGGCCGTCGCTGTAGTTATTCCTTGGTGTGTGCAGTGAGCATCTTCTTGCAGACACAGGTAACGTTTCCAATAGCAGTAAGGCCGTTAGGAGACCTGTGGTCTAATAAGGGGGAGAGAAAAGTTTGAGTGTCGTCTTCTCGTCATGAATTCTGCTTCAGTTGCAAAACTCGCTAGCATGGCTTGCTCTGTAGCTGCTACCTATGTGCTCACACCGTCTGCTTTTAAGCATCTAGAATAATACAACTGTGCCATAGTAACTGGGGTAGGTCTCAGATTTCTTTGTCACATCCCAGCTGAGCAATGTGCCGTGTGTTTCGAGGAAAATTTAATTTGCAGTCTGAAGTACGATTTTTGTATCTTTTTGCTATCAACTCATACATTTCTTGCTTTACTTGTACAAGATTTAAGAAGCATTCCTGGTTCAAGAATAGACAAAGATAAAATGCAGTTACAACAGCAAAAAAAAAAAAAAAAAAAAAAAAAAGTAGTCAAAGATAAAATTCTCTTTTCAGCTTTTGAGCAGTTGAGTTGTTGAATCGTCCAGGAAAATCCTGACAAGTGACATTCTTTCTGACCATGACAGCTGCACCCATCATGCTACTTTCAGGCCATGAGTATGGGAATTTGATTTATGCCCAGGTCTGATCCCATAGACTAATTGCTGTGTGCAGACTCATTAATCTCAGGGATTCCACATTCAGGTGCTCTAGGAGACATTCCAACCAGAATCGTGGACCAAGTGAATTATGATATTTAGCAAATCATGTATTCTGAATGTTTTCAAATTCTTTTTTTCCTTTGGTCTCATTTTTTCTTATAGCTTGTTTTACTTCTATTTTTTAATTCCCTTAAAAATCAACTTTCTGACAAAACCATTTCTACATAAATAAAATTTGTCATAATACAGGAAATAGACTCTTGCATAAAAATATTTTTATTCTTTTTCAAACCCCAGTTTGTTTGCTGTGGCCTCACTCTAGACAGAAAATTAAAGTTTTCTTGATAAGTTTTCTGGAGCTGGAGAAATTGCTTTTACTTGCTTTCTACTTGAAATGTGGATGGTAACTGTGGAAGATGATCCACAGAGGTAGGACGTTGTGTTCTGTAGAAATAAAGAATTCTTGTGTTCTTTTGTTGCCATGAAGCAGTTCTCAATTGCTTTGAAATACCTAG
Organism: Tinamus guttatus; assembly: GCF_059628265.1. Classification (NCBI taxonomy): domain Eukaryota; kingdom Metazoa; phylum Chordata; class Aves; order Tinamiformes; family Tinamidae; genus Tinamus; species Tinamus guttatus. The sequence goes on from NW_028288689.1 coordinate 3,470,005, forward strand.
GGCTCTCATAATCAAACTTCCAGCAATAACATTTTCCAGGTTCTTTATCAGTGTCTTGTTCATGAACATCAGCATGGTGATAGAACCTGAGTCTTCAAATTCTTGAAGTCCAGAGTCTTATGGTCTTACTTGTGGAAACGTAACTGACTAATCAGAGGAGTTGATTATGCTGTGGTAGACTCTCAAAGTCAATCCAAGGGTCCTCTTGGATACGACCTTTCTTGCAGAATTCCTGTGTAGTACATTTCCTTATACACATTCGGTTAAGGCTAAAGCATTGCAAACTGATGAAAGGGTTTTTTTGAGCTGTAATATGTGTTCCTTTCCAAATGTTCAATGTTCACGTCTCATGTTTGTCAAGGTCCGTGTTGAAATATGGTCCCTGCTGTGGCTGTGAAGTTTTGGAGCTGTTTGCTTTATGTCCATGTAATAAGACAGTTAAAAAGCAAAGTTCTTGGAGGAAGTTGGGGACATCTCTTGAAAGACTTGAGATTGTTCTTGAAGTAGCAAATTGCCATTCAGCACATGTGCAAAATTCTGATTAAGTATTGGGCAAAGTCTCTCTTTCAGCATCAGGTTGCTTCCGCAGTAGGCAGTATCTGTTTATGTTATCTCACTCAAAAGGCAGGAAAGGCTCATGGCGTGTCCTCAGAGGAGGGACGGCTGGTTAAACCCATGCAGGAGCTCTTTTGAAGGGCAGCTTTTATCTGCCGGTTGTGACCTCTATTCCCCGGTCCTGCTGTGCTTACTCCACCACCTCCCTTTGTAGAAACTCTGCAGAGTTTATCGGGGAGCAGAGGAACACACGCCCCAGCCACCTTTGACAGAAAGCTGAGCAGATGCAGCAGAATCCGTGATAAAGACCTGCCTCGGTTAGAGGGTGGAAACGAGTCTGCAAATGAAACCTGGGGGATTTGAGGCAAGTTCAGTCACTGTAGATCTCGCTCAAAGCTGTAAGCTTGGCAGCTGAGCCGTGGTGCCTGTGCGAGCCAGCTGCCCACGGTCCTGAACATCATTCAGGTGTCTGAGCCTCCCTGCTCCTCGCGCGGCGGGAGGATTCACTCTGCTAAGCTGCATCCCCGGGCAGCTTTTCAGCTTTGGAGCGTACAGCAGGCCCTGAAGATATAGTGACAAAATTTTGCATTTCCTTGAAAAATAAAAGCAAGCTGTATCTTTTTTGGCTGTTTTTATTCTTCAGGAAGGCAATATTATTCTAAAATGCGTTTTAAGCTCATATTTGAGGTGAGGCAGAACGAGCTCAATATGACTTGCATCATGCATGGGTCAGTGGCCTCCTGAGGGCAGTTTCAAGCCCATCATTTTTTAGGAACTCCAGAACACTACTTATTGATATTTTAGAGGTGCACAAAAGCTTGAAACTCTGACTATGTTGTAGCTAATTTATTCCCTTGCTGTCTGCTAGCCTAGCAACCATACCAACGAGCTGCTTGGATTTTCACCATGGGTGAAGCTCAGCTTTCGAGAGGGTCACTCTGAGCGGCCTGCTCTGAAATTCAGTGAAGGAAATGAAACTGCAGTGCATGGGAGAGGCCCTCTTTTCCTAAAGCTGGCACTGGGCTTGTGCTCTCACACAGCAAATAACAAATGCCCTCTTTTTTTTTGGAGGCTGAGGCAGGTACAATAGGTTGAGAGCTATTTGGATTTGCTGAACTGCTGCTTCAAAAAAATCCATTACTCTCAGACCTCCTTCCACACAGAACCTAAAGGCATTTTTCTCCTTTTTAGTGGAGAGATAGGGTTATGCATAATTCAAACACTAGGGCTTTGGTAGAAAACAAAGAAACCTCATAAACATCTTTAGCTTAGGTTTTCAGCAAGAATATAGGCAATCCTATCTTTCCTTGGCTAAAGACACAGTTTGTCTCCTAGATCTGAGTGATTTGGTACAATGAGTGTGATGCAAGCTTTGGCGCTGTCACTGCTATCAAGATGGAAATTAGGCATGCTTATTATTTTCTGAATTATTTCCTTAATAGTCTCCATCTTTTCATTAAATCCCATAGAAAATATTTATGAAGTACATTCCAGTTGCCATTTTGCCAGTAAATATATCAAAACATTTCTTTTTAATGTTCCAAGCTAACCTTGCTGGCTTCCTCAAAAAGCATTGCCTTATCCTGAGATATATATATTTTTTTTCTGTAATAGTAATAAGGGCAGAAATAGGCTTTGCATGCATAGATGCATTTTCCATGTCAGATATTAAATAACAGAATTTTCAGTGCAGTTTTATCCTATATTTTCTCTCCATTGAGGCCATCTTCCTACACTTGGGGCATGTTCCTCTGACTGCCTTTGGGCCGAGCTGTTTATTCACAGATCCCCACGTGTGCTAGAGAGGAGAGGATATTGCTGCGTGTCTTTCACAGACAGTGGGAAGATGATGCCATGAAAACTCAATGCTAGAAAAGAATCATGTCATCACAAGTCAGACTCTTCTATCAAAGAAAATTCACCTTCTTTGGTTAAGGTCACAGCACAAAGAGGCAGGTCTAGGAATCTCACGGACTGTATTTAAGCATGGTGAACTTTGAGGCTCAAGCTTTTACTATACTGTCTTAAGAACTGCCTGTAGAAAAACTAGCAGGGGGAATATTTCTTTGCCAAGCAAGGTGGCTGTGTTACTTCTGCAATTGTTAATTAACTGCAAGTACGACTGCATAATCTCTACACTGGGGACATGCAGCAGCATTCACCTGAAAGGTATGCTCCCAAATGTTAGGGAAAATCAGATCCCGCTTGGGAAAAAGCTATCCTCTGCACAATTTATATTGAAGCTGGACTATTTTTAAGGCCTCATCTACATTTCTAAAATTGATTGCTTCCATTAAACACTTTACATCAGGATACTGAAGTCATTTAAATCTCATTGGCCTTAAAAAATAAATAAAATAAAAATCTGCTTTACTATAAATATGGTGGCGATGGTCAAAACAGTGTTGGCAGGTGTATCTGACAAACAAAATATATTTATTTAAATCTTTGAGTTTATGGTATGCATTCTCTATCTGAACCCCAGATTCTATTCCATGGAGCTCCCAGGCATCTGCAGCATTTCTTCCACCCCTCATTGTTTGTAAAATTGTTAAATTTCTTCTATTATGTAATTTATAGAACATTAATTTTGCAGGAGCTTCATAAGTTTCTAAAATTCGTGGTGACATCTTTTTCCCTCTAAGGAATTTTTCCCCTGTTTGCCATGGAGGGAATATTGTTTGATTTCTTTGAGCTACGAGCACCAAGGTGAAAGAGAGAGACAGGAGCCAGAAGTGGCCTCATCACCTCTCCTGTTCTCTCCGCTGTGACCCTGGCTGCAGTTAATCAGTCAGTAATGTGAATAACTAACAAGTAGTAATAGAGACCTGTTGTAATTTTCTTAAACACTGCCAAGTACTTTTCTGTAACATAAATTCTGCAAATATGCATGGGAAGGAGAGTGCTGGAAATACTGAAATGAAAGAACTATCCTACCTGATTTTTTTTATTTGTGATTAGTTGGGCTAGATCGGCCCCGTAATGCTGGAAAAGTTTTCAAGGCATGAAGGATAGATAAATGCCAATGGAGTCTGATAGCATTTTGGTTTTGTTTCCTCTTTATTGCTTAAAACTTGTCCTCTGCCATATACCATTGTCGATTCTCCTCTGCATTTCTGCAGTGTTACCTCAGTATATTCTCACATACGTCGCACGGTTATGGGAGTTAGGCATTATGTCTCAAGGACTTGAGATTATCTCTAGCTTCACATTATTATATCCCATCCTGATTCATTCCAGGGCACACTTATTGTTTCCTATTGAAAGCTGGATCCTTCCTAATCATCATGCTCAGACTCTAGATAGAGTGTCTTCCTCTGATAAAACAATGTCATTCAGGGGAAGATGAAATTGTAATTACAATCAGAGTTCAAGCTGGCAGGAGATGGAGCAAAAATTAAAAGTGCTAAATCTGTAGCATTTTGATTATCAGAAAAGTCCCCAAATTTTGCAGCAGAACTGCATTTAAATGTGTAGCGAAGTGGCTCCTTGTAAATCAAGTCATAATTGCTCAGCTCTAGGTTGCAGGAGCCAATTTCAATTTTCCACTTCTTGCAGAATTCTCAGCTTTGATTAAAAGCAGAGGTACGAATAATGGGCTTTCCGTGTTAAATGTACAGCCAAGAGACAAAGGAAATAAAATCCTCAAGATGTATTGTGCTAAGTTGCAAGATATATATAACATTTATTTCAAAACTGAAGCTTAATTCCAGCCCTACACATATATGATCTCATTTATTAAAGTATGAAATGAGAAATATGTTGACTATAATACAGATGTCCTCCTCGCTTAGTGTCCATGGCATTTTGTACCATTTCAGTGGTCATTAGAGGGCATTTGAAAATCCTTTAGTTGGAGATACTTCGGAAAGTATTGATGGAAGGCTTCGCAGTGCAAGAGCAGATAAAAAATATTGTGTCAAGAAAATTACCTGGCATGAAGGATGTCTGATTTGTGCAAATCTTGGCCACTGTATTTTCTCAGGTTGTTCAGTTTTTTGCAAATGGAAACTAGTCACCTCTGACCAGAAGCCAGTATATTTTCTGTGGAGGCATGGCTGTTCAGAAACTCCAGTGATGACATTTCTGTGATCACTGTTTGGTTTTAAGTAAGAATTATACTTTCATAGGTACCAGAAAATATCTGCATGGTTTCTAGTGGTTCTGAAGTTACGGTCTTGTGTGGGCCTTGAACTGTAAAGATTTTGCTGTAGAAATTTTTCACTACATGGGAGAAGCATTGTGAAGCATCTTGTTTTCTGTTTCAAAAGGGACATCGATTCAGTAACGGACAGAGAACTTAAATGTTTTATCTGAGATGTGTTGTAGACCTACAAATATGCTGGCTTCCTGGATGCTTCTTCTACAAGTACCATTGGGAATGCATCAGAAAAATTACTTACTGCGATAGTAGGTAGTGTGAGATTGCTGTGCTTGTTAACTTCTTGATGTAAAGCCCTACTTATGGCTAGACCTAAGACTGTTTACTAAATCCGGAAAGTAAGCAATGGAGCGGTAAAATGAAATATCAGAAGGACTCTTCTTTGAGCATCCAGGTATGCTGCATTCACTGGGAGAGCTTAGTTCTTCCTTGAATACCTAGCAGGATTCTTTGCCTTGATGTTGTCGTAAATCTTTCCTTTTCAAACACTGTATTTAAATAGGATTTGTAAATGTAAATAGTGCTTTGGTCTTCATTGGTTTGGATACTAATGCCTAAAAACAGGCCACAACTTTCCCAATGACTTGTGGGGCTCCATCTCTTCTCTTGTATCACTGGCCACGGCCAGTGCAGTGCCCCTGCGAGACCCGACGTGCAGCTCTGCCCTGCGCTGCCTGGAGCTGTGCCAGAGCACTGCGCGCAGTGAGACTGCAGAAATAAAGAAGGAAGGGCTTGAGGGAGGGTCATGTTTTGCATGTATTCAAATTTTGATGTATGTGTGCTAACAGAGGAGAACAGCATGTCAGGAATCACAGCTAGAAACACTGCATAATTTTAGTGACAGTTTGAACAATATGGGAACTGTGCGAGTTAGAATAACAACTGCTTCACCTGATCTCATGTATCAGCGTGAGCAGTGATCACCTGGAGGACTCAGGCAGGGGGTCGGGGTTGCCCTCTATGTGCAGCGTGATACATTTAGCCACGTGCAGCATAAGAAGCTTTTGCCTGCAGGCAGAATATAATACTGGAGTAGGTGGAACAATAGTATGGTAAATCCTATGATCCTATGAAATGTTCAAAATAATTGATTTCTTTTCTTTTTCCTTTTTTTTTTTTGGGGGGGACGGAAGTGGAGAGTGAGGATTTTAGCTGCTTGACTCCCATTAAAGCCAGGCAAGAATGTTTCCCTAATCGTAATGTTTCAGGGATTTGTAATTGATGTGATTGAATTTAATTGATTTACTTCCTCTATGGGTAGGCTTTAAAAGCAGCACCTGAATATGCCCTGGATGCAAAGAAAATAATAAGAGGCTTTGTGTAAATTGCTGGGTATTTTGCAGTAAAGCTAGATTATTGTTTTTTTATGAAAAAAGGATTAACTTTTATCTCTATTAATGAAATTTTGCTTAAGACCATCTTATAATTAAAAAATATTACCAGCTTTTTGTATTTTATTTTTACATTGCCTTAATTAAATGGGACTTCTTTAAAATACAGCAGTTCTTCAACATTGTAGCTAGGCAAAAATAAAACCCTAGATAATACAGCTGTGATTTTAAAACTTTGTTTATGCAATATGAACCATTGATTACACTTGGAATGTTTTCCCTTCTGTTTCAGATTCTAGCAAATGCCATTAACAAAAGCACCGTTTAATGGCTTTAAGCACCTTTAAACGACAAGTTATAGAAAGAAGCAGTACAATATAGAGTAAGATAGCATATTCTTCAAAAGAGAGGGAGAGAAAGAAGTCAATGAAAGAAATCATTGCATATAATCCTATACACTATTTGTGTTTTGGAGTTTTCTGAATATGCAAGCATGCAGAAGAAAATACTTAGTTTGCATAGGTGCGTTACCTCTGAAATTTATATTCTGTATCTGATTTTTAGTCTTTGCCAGTTGATTTCATGGAGCATTACATGACAGTTTTCAACTTGTGAATTTTTAATTTCAGTTTTCCAACCTAATAAACTGAGTTGTAGTGTGATAGGGAACAGAAATCCTTCCTGGAACATCTCTCACTAAAGAGCTTGTCCAGGTTTGGGGAGGTGGCTGTAATATCTGTCATATCCTCGTACTTTCAGCCAGCGTAAACATCTGTCATCAACTGTGGGCACTGTGTTCTGGAGACCGCTCGCACTGCAGGAGGACGTTGTGTCAGTGCTCAGGGCCCAGGGCTTTGGCACTAATGCTGGTTTTTGCCTCTCCACACTTGACTGTATGGGGCATCTTCTTGGACCCCGAGTGTTCTGAACCCTGCAGAAAGGAGCAGGCCCTTCACTTCCAGACATTGCCTGGAGGTGCCATGTGGCTGCTTGCTCCTAGGTTCTTGGTCAGGGCTTGGTCCTACATGTTTGGGGGGTGAAACCAAGTTGGATGGAGACTCTCCTCTTGTGCTGAGAATGGAGAAAGCACCTCTGCTAGCAAGGTGCCTGCAGCAAAGGAAGGTCTTGGGAAATGCTAATACCATAACAGTCCCCATTCCAAGAATCACCCCACAGAGGCAGTCTGCAAGTAGTGGCCTCTCTGTCTAAATAAATTTTGGTTTAAATGTTATCCTTGTTAAATCTAAAGGCATTCTGCTCAGTAATTCTTTAAAATGCCATGTATCTGATGCCATATAATTGATATATTGGGTGGTATTTTTGATTCAGTAAGAGACATATTTGAGTCAGATGGTGTGTTTGATTTACTGGAGGAGATACCGGGTTTGATAGATGATGCATCTTATTCTGCATTCAGTAAGCAGTGATTCAACAGGGATGTGTCTGATTTGGTGAATGAAACATTGTATCTGATTTTAATCAATTTTTCCTGTAATATGCACATTTATTTTAATAGTTGATACATTTATTTTGGTGAGAAGTGTATCAAATTCTTCATGTAATTTTTTTATTCTGTTGATATGATTTATGGATTTTACAAGTGATAGATATATATTTCAATTAAAAATAAAACCTTCATTACTGTCTGCTATGCATTCACAGTGCTCAAACATGTCTCCAATACAGCCCACGTAGGGTGTTTGTAGTGAGTCAGATGTTAAAGTAAGCTTTTTAAGTGTGTGAACAAAAGCCTATCTCTGACAAAATTAGTAGAGTATTATCATTTTTAAAGTAAATTTTTTTTGTAAGGAAACAGGTTCTGTTTATGCCTTGCCTAATGGAGAGGTTCAGTATGTGCTGCTGCAGATATTAAAAGTGTTAATAATTGATGGATATTTCATAATCATAATAAACCAAGGTCTTATCCTGTGTGCATAAGAGTTTTCTGTTGGCATAAATAGGTGCAGGATTTAAAGCCAAAGATTTTGCCTGTCAGGGTATGATTACTCTGATTCTTTGCAGTGACTTTGTTCCTTTCCCAGCCAAGAACACAGTGATTTATAGAGCTTGTGGTGACCTCTAGTCCCTACCTGATCAAGCAGCCACACAACGCAATTTGGTGCATCTTTTCAATAAAGGGCAGAGTAAAATAGGTTATGGCTGGCACCAAATTACCCTTATTTTAAGTGTTTAAATTGTACAGGACTAAAGGTCATTTCCCTGGATGCTTTTTATTCCATTTAGTACCATGCTATGAGAACAATCGTATTAGGTCTATCCCAGCCTGACCTTCTATACATTACTACTTTTATTTAATATAAAACAATGCTACAAGAAGAAAGCTGATAAAAAAGATGAAATTTATTAAGCTGCCCTCAGGCTGATACTGGATTATATACAAGGACAGCAAATAGAAACCGAAGGCTGAAACAGGCTTGCAAGAGAGAGTCAGGCAGTGCAATATTAAATGCTGGTAGCGCGTGGTTCAGGCAGTCTGGAGCCCTAGTGTGAAGCTGTGAGGTTCAGACTACCCGCTTTCTTGGCTGTTGCTTTTCCTGCTGATGGAGGATTGCACTAGGTTGGTGGCTGTCCAAATTGATCTCCTCGTGCCTCTCGCAGTGAGCAGTTAAAGACGGTGACCGGTGCTTGCTGCCTTTGGTCCCCGAGCTGTGAATCCCCTTCTCTTTGATCCAGTTGTGCTGCAAGTGCCAGGCTTTTCTGATTGTGTATGAAATAATTGCCCTAAGGAGGGGGAAATGGGATGAAGAGATCAGAGGTATTAGTGTTACCTATTTTCGATCCATATGTATGGATATGATGTCAGTTTTTAATATGGGAAGTATTTTGCAGTATTAGCAGTTAAACTTCCAGTGTGAGGTACTCAGTGCTGCTGCAGGACTGTGAGATCAGAGCGCTGCCCTCAACCTGGCTCTGCCCAGCAAGAAATGTAAAATCAGGGATAAAATGGCTCATCTCCTCTGGTACAGGTGTAGCTTCGGGTTGAAGCCAGCTTGGCCAACTTGGAGCTCGTGCTGGATTCCCTCAGGAATATTCTGTATTTAACCCGTGCTATTTCCCAAGGAAGCTGCCTGCTTTGGAGAAGGTAGGAATGAAGGGATGTAGAACAGGCTGTGCGATTTAGCTTGGGAAGAGCAATATTATTTTACTCTGTATTTCTCCTTTTGTTTTGTGTTTCCTGTGCGGGTGAGCAGAAGCAGCCCGAGGTCCTGCTGCTGTCGGGGCGCAGCGCGGGCGGGCAGGCGGGCCGCCCTCCTGAGGCAGCCGCGCGGCCGCCTGAGGAGCTCCGCGCAGGAGCTGCCTCACGCCAGCGCCAGGCCCGCCGGGCGCGGGGTGAGCGCTCGGGCACAGCAGGGACAAGTGCAGGATGGTGCTGTCTGTTTCCTTTATGTCAGAAATAGGTCTGACTTCTGATATCTAAGTTTTCTTTTGGTCGAGGAAGACGGAAATGTTGTAGGTTTTCTGTGGCGGTGCCCACAGCTGGTTCTGATTTCCAGCTCTCATGCTGCTGCCACAATGTTTGAGCATTTTGGCAGTTGTGCATGGGGATATTTAGCTGTTTCCAAAACTTGTAAGATTTTACATCAGATTTTATAAATGGGCCGTAAAATAAGGCCACGAGCATTAGTTTCCAAAAAAGCACAAGGCAAAAAGCCTTTAGAAACGTCTACATACAGAGAGGCATCCAGAGATAAACAACTACATATCTGCACTTGTAAGATGTTTTCTTTTTGGACATCTGGGCTATTACATTACCTGGGTTGCTTAATGGACAATACAGAGTTAGGCTGTTGGAAATCAAGGATGCAAACACACATGGAGCCTTCAACATTTTCCCTGACTTGTTCCATTGTGTAACACTGCATCGTGCCGTATCACATTGGTGTGATGGGCTAGTGAAACAAGACAGTTGATGCTAATGAACGGCAAACACAGCAGTTTGCTAGTTACCAGATTCACTTAGCTTATTTCAGAGCATTTGGAAGTATTATGGGAGAGACGGTTACTGTTGAGAGGAGCTGAGGATAATGAAATTAAGGAAGTGAAAAGCATATGTTTGCCTCTGTTTTAACCAAAGCATTTACTGTAGAGTTCTATCTTCTGCTTGCTTCAAAGCAAAGAATGTGCTGCAAGATCATTAGACTAGAAACCAGGCAGCAGATCTAAAAATTTGTTGAAAATACATTTAATCACAGTGTATGTTGTTTCCATAATCGTTTCCTCAGCATGGTTTCTAAGTATTTTTTGATTTTGCTTATTGCTTGAAAGAAAATAAGGTTTTTGTTTTTGCCTTTGTGAATGCATGGCCTTGCAGGAATAATGAGACAGAAGGGCAACTGTTAGGTCAATGGGAAGTAAGATTTTTAGCTTGTTATTACACTGGTCTTACCAGTTAATACTGCAGTGTCATTTCTGTCCATGCAATGAATGTTTTTATTACATAGGTTTCTCTAAGTATCAAAATATGCTGCTTTCCAGATGCATAGAACTGTGCTTGACTTACTCATTAGTGCTTAGTGTCTCACATGATATTTCTTTTAATTGGAAATGGATGGGTTGTCTGCTGAAGACTGCCTACCTGACAAAATGAACTTCTGGCTGAATAGGCAAACAAATTCTGATCTTTTTTAATGTAGGGGCCAAGTTATCAAATATTTAATCTACATCGAGAAAGTAAATCTCAGAAAGGCCTGGGCAGTGATAGCTCCCAAATGAACTCAAGAGTCACAGAGCCTCTAAAGGAGAGAGACCTCAACTTCATCCTTGTACATTGCTAGATCCTCTCTGTGTGAAGCAGCTGCCAAGGAGAAAAGGGTATCTGGTAAACTGTTGACAGGGTGTAAACAGGATCTTTGTGATGTTAGTAATTATCCAAAGAAATAGAGAGATAGTGGAGGCAGAAATACCTTATATTTGACCTGTGGTAAACATCTGACCAAGCGTGCTGGAACATGTTGAACATGATCAGGGGCCTGGAACATCTGCCCTATGAGGAGAGGCTGAGGGAGCTGGGCCTGTTCAGCCTGGAGAAGAGAAGGCTGAGAGGGGATCTAATCAGTGTATATAAATACCTCAAGGGAGGGAGTGCAGAGGACGGGGATGGTCTCTTTTCAGTGGTGGCCACTGATAGGACTAGAGGAAATGGCCGGAAACGGAAACATCAAAAATTCCATAGGAACTTAAGGAAAAATTTCTTGACAGTGAGGGTGACAGAGCACTGGAACAGGCTGCCCAGAGAGGTTGTGGAGTCTCCTTCTCTGGAGATCTTCAAAACCCGCTTGGACGCAGTCCTGTGCCACGTGCTCTAGGTGTCCCTGCGTATGCAGGGGGGTTGGACTAGATGATCTCTAGAGGTCCCTTCCAACCCTAAGCATTCTATGATTCTATGTTGCAATAGCAACATTCAGTCTAGAATGTGCGTTAAGTATTGCTGAGGGTAAGAGGGTCTTAGCGGTGCTACTACTGCACTCCCCATCCCAAAACACAAGTAAATAAGTAAATGTGGCTGTTTCCTTTGTAGCTAAGATGATGTCAAGCTGCTGGTCAGAATTCCAAGACATTTACAATTAATAAATCAGACAAATATCTAGATTTCTAGATATCTAGATATCTTTTTTATGCCCAAGGCACATTTGTGTATCTTATATGAATATAATGAGAGAAAGCTATTTGTAAATTTATCTCAAAACTGTCACAATATCAGCACTTTGGAAATCACAAAGGAAAACAAAGTTTTAATAGTCATAAAAAATGAGCTGCCTCCTTTCACCAGTGAACGTTAGCTCATCTATTTGGACACACATGCAATCTAAAATTTGAACATATGCTAGATATTTTAGGCTTTAGGCATTCACCATTTCTAGTTTGTTTCCTCTTTTCAGACACATCCATATTATGTAGGTCAGGGAGTTTTCATAAAATTCATCTTTGTTTGATAAAAGGAGAGGCTGTTTCCAAGCCTTTTTGTGCAGGGCTGAACGTGCCCTAAGGTCGTATCTATCTTTGCGGTGATCTGCCCCTAGTCCATCAGTTCCTTGAAGTGGAACAGCTTTCGCTGTGCAGAAGCCGAGCTGGGCAATTCAGGAGAAGCAAGGCAGTCAGCACCATACAGAAACCAATATTTACCTCCTATTAAACTCTGAACACTAAAGGCAAGGAGTGCAGACCATCTTGCCCCTTCCTTTCTCACTCACTCACTACCCACCTCGCTGCCTACAGTGGAGTTCAGGACTCCGTTCAAACTATTTATTATCCTGCTGGGCTTTTTTATTGTCAGCTTTATGAGGGCTGGGAGCACAGAGGAGATGGGGTGAAGGAGCAGGAGCACAGGGAAGTGGCAGCTGCTAGGGATTGAAGGGAAGTGGGATGGATGGTCATGCTCTAAAAATATGGGGGGCACAGCAGGGTGGCTGACAACTCCCTAAAATTGATGACACCAAACTAGTTTGTTCCTGGGTGAGGACCCAAAATGCTGTCTGAGAGTAATAAAGAAAATATAGAAAGCAAATTATTTTGAACTGAATGAATATGATCTCTCCTAATGCCTTTTCAAAATCACGCGAGGTATTTGGACACAAAATTTGCTACAGGGTTCTGAATTGTTAATAAAATAAAAAGGCTCTCATTATCCTCAAGACTGTAAACCATGAACAGCATCATTCTCATTTCTTGGAAATTATTCTACAGGAGTGCAGTAGGGTTCTAGTTTATGCAGAAGACTACCACAATTCAGGTGTTAAAAATGTCTTTCTTTGTAAGGTGCTTCAGCATCTATGAAATTGTTTCAAGCATACTTCTAAGCAATACAATGAGTAACTATTAGCCAGCATTTGTGCAGTATACTAGAAAGGCTAGTTACGTTTCCCTAATATAATTGCTGCCATGACAGATTGACAAGTCCTCCACAGGCTTTGCAAAATTACTTTTAGTTCTCCTTATCTTAATCAAGGTTTTTTTTAGAAATGTTTTTCCTTTAACCTGTTGAAGGCCAGCTACAAAATTGGAAAGGTCTTTCCCCTTGCTTTGGCATATAGGTGGTGTTATCTAGTTCAAGGCTGCTGTGTCCTTTCTGATTATGTTTATCCTGTAAAACAGCAAAGATCTCTGTCTTCTGTGCTTTCAGGAAGCACATTGTTTAAATTACTGTTTCTTATTCTTGCTTCTTACGTAATATTCTGGACAAGGATCATCTGAACTTCTCTTTCTTCAGTGACCTCAGCAAGCTGCATTCAGGCTTTATATGCATTCCTATTACAATTAGGAAGAAGTTGTCCCTTTTAGTACTCCAATTCTAATCATTTGAAAGCAAGGGGACAATTCAAAGCATGTGGTGGCCTCCTCTCTGCTCCCAGGCCTTATTGTCTCTTTCTATACCTGTGAGCTTCACTTGGACTTGAGCAACCTGGGGATGTTTTACCTATGCTGGAAACTGTTGACAATATATTATATAAAGATATCTTCCTGTAGAGTTTTTCTTGTCATAAACTACATTCTTATTGTTTTATAACTGAAGAAAATAAGACGCAGATTTTGAGAACATGATTTTCAAATTCAGCAATGCACCAGTTACATAGGCACAGTGTACTTTAGCTGCATGCCCATGCTGTATTTTCTAAGGGCCAGTTTAGGTATATTAAATTCTATTTACACGTAGATTTGAACATTGGCATATGTGGTTCTAAACTGTAAAAGCAGTTGTGCACTACTCTGGCTGAAACAGTCCCAAGTGACTTCTGCAAGGTCATTCAGCAAATGAATATCAAAACTGAGCCTGGAAACCTGGTCTCTCAGCTGCCGTATATCTTTTATTAACTGGAAAATACACCATTATAAGAAAGTTTCTTCTAGGTTATATTGCCTATTGAGTTTAACAGGGTTTCCAATCTCTTAGTGCCACTTTTGCTATTGTTCTGCTAAGAAAAAGCTCTATGTGAACTGTGCAGCAGTGTCATTTCTAAAAGATGGGCATATACAGTAGTAGCACATATGCTTTAATAATAATAAAAAACCTTATTACTACAACAAAAATGTTGTTTCAGCTCTTTTCCTCTGCAGCAAAACAGTGGCACCCAGTGGCCGTTCATGCTAAAATCCCAACCAATAAAATTATACGAACTTAAATGCAATTGCAAATAAAAATGAGTAGAAAAAGAAATCTGCACTTGTGTCAGCTGCTTGTATATGCCTCTAAATATTGGTCAAAGAAACTGAGAAGTTTCAAGGAACTTGTGTGTTCTCTGATGCATGAAGTCTTGCTTAATCCCATTGTATGTTTTTGGACAGATGCATAAGGATTCTATTTTGTTTTATTAAAAATAAATCTGAATTTTTACTTTAAAGATGTAGAAGAAAAGACTTCCTGATTCCACATCTTAGGTCATATTCTTATCACTTTTTGCTTTAGAGTATTATTGCAAACCTGTTAAAATTTCAGAAAATCTAATCTTCTGTGAGGAATCTGATTCTTCTTTTATCACTGTGGGTACTCTCTTCATTATAACAGATTTAGGTTTGTATTCATGAGGCTCTACTGCTTTTGATATGTTATTGTAATGCAGATGTGATTGTGCAGTTTCTGTGCACCTTCCAGCATCAATGCTGCAGGTTTGGACTGAAGTACTCAGGGTTAATCTCAGCAGTTCTTTTATGTTTGGGCCAGAATGTATTAAATAAATAGGAGAGGTTGCTAAAGGAGCGCCTGATCCCCCCTTTACCTTGTTTTGTGACTTTCTGACCAACATGAACATATTGCGTCATGTTTTTCTTCAGTAACAAATTACCTTGTTAGGAGCAGTGCGGAACATCTGCAATTGCAGTACTCCTTTGTTTCGTATGGAAATGAAGGTCCCTGCCATCGATGCTGGCCACTCATAAAAACTTGAATGTGCAAGTGTCACTATTGAGAAAGAACTTTCTGGTGGTAAAAATGGAAGAGAGAAGAAAGTTAAGTCACAGGTATTACAGGAATTGGCTGAACACTTTCAAAGAAATATTTTAATGATATCTTTCTCTCCTTTATAATCATAAATGTTATGGTCCCAAATGGTTATAGTACCAAAATAAAATAAAAAATAGTATCAAAATGAATAGTCCAAAAGATGTGGGTTTTGTAGCCTTTATGAAGAACTGAAATTCCAGCACACTTTGGTATGGACCTAGGTGATCAGCTCTTCAATTTTATATGAAAGTGAGCTTTGATAACTGGCAGACCAAACTGGGCTGATGATTAAAGGCTTCATTACTGTAGAACTGGACTGCCAGTCATCATAGAGTCAGTTCTCATTCCTGTTCTCTGTCTGCAGTTCAATTTTAGAATCAAGGAAATGTTTTCTGTTGAAATTGACTTACGTTATCGTGTAAAAAAAATAGGTTTAAACATTTAACCTCCTTCACAAATTCCTCCTATTTTATCAGAAAATGACTAACCATTTCAAGATATCTCTTTCAATTCAAATAAGTGCTACATACTCTCAGCATGAGTGAAAAGTATAGATAACTTACAAGTCTACCTAAAGATTTTATGCAGTCAACCCATTTCAGATAATGCATTAAGAGGTATTAGGTCCCTATTTATGGTCAGAAAATTTAGTATCTATCTGTTCTATGATCTGAACCTGAAACACATGGTAAGTAAAATATCTAAGTTTTAAAGTTGTAAAAGGATTTCATGCATTAAAGACAGAGCTATTCTTTCTAGGTAATAAAATATTTCTAATTTAAAGAAAGTTTAACAAGCTAAGTTCACTTTCTTTTCCATTGCAAGAAAAGTCAATTTGATGTTTGAACTGGTAATAGTTTCTTAGCAGAAAAACTCGTATCTTAGGTTGAATTATTCTAAATCAGACAATAACAATGATTTGAAGGAGAAGTCTGAAATAAAAAAGAAATATAAAGACTTTAAATAAGGCATGTTTAATGTCCCATGAATCAACAAAATTACTTTGTGGTTTAGACCGATTTTATGTTATTAATAGGACTGTGCAACAATCTCCCACAAATCCCTTATTCCATTGGTAATAACTTTTTCGTAGTGCAAACACAGAAAATATGCACATACCAGAGGACAGTAATAATTGTGAAATTAAGATCTAACAGTTTGAAAAGAACTCTGGTTTTGATGGCAGTGTTAAACTCATGCATGCGTAATTGTATTCTGACATGACTTCTCTGTGTAGTTGATTCTCGACTTGGAATTTTTCCCCTTCTCTGAGAATTAAATAATATTGAAAGCCCGGGAGGAAGAAATTTGGAGTTCTGCTGAACTGCTTGCAAGGGATAGTACCACAAGATGACTGTAAGAGAAATGCCAGGAATAATCCTTTTGCATAGTGGGGAAAAGAAATTTAGACTGGCGCGCCTTTATGGAAAGGAGTGCTCCAACGAACAGAGATGTAAAATGTGTCTCAAGGTGGAGCAGTCTAAACTAAGGATGGTGTGTTGCAATCTCCTGAAGTCTTTCTGGAGGAGTCATTTTCTTGTAGGTGTCACCTGCTGCGAGTGTGTTGATGTTTGAAGGCTTACGAAGCAGTTCCCAGGTTTGAGGTAGAAAGCACAGGAAATGACCAAGAGAGGAGCAAGACTGGTGTGTTGTGGTACATGCAGCAGTGCCTGGGTCTGTCCTTTAGAGAAAACTGCTTGTTCTTGTGACAGCCGCAACACCTGAGGTTCATGGATGTACAGCGCAGAGGGCACAAGAGGTGTGAATCTCTTGGCAGAGAATGAGGAGGAGCAAGTTAGAAACTCTCCTTTGCTGAGCAAGTGAGAGCTTCTGAGTGAGGGCAAATGGCAAGAGGGCAAGTGAGGTGTCCATAAAATAGTGAGGCTGAAGAACCTTGGGCTGAAGATACTGGCCATAACATTTGGAGCATGTGTGCTGGTACTTGAGAGGCCAAAAGAATCCAGTCACAGAAAGCAGAATTCAAGACTGAGAATATAATGTAGAAAGTATTAGAACATAGGCAGTTGTATGAGGTGAACAGAGAGTTAAGTGATTTCACACTAAATGGAAATAGTTGAAAGATAGATGAGATGTTTAGCACACTGACAGAAAAGGGAAGGTATAAACTCCCTCCAGACTCCCAGATTCTTCTCTGAAGGAGAAGATTGACAGACCTTTCAGAAAGAGTCTGAAAGAAGGGCTTGAACTTGTTCTTTGTTTTCATGGAGGCTGCCTACCTGGGAAGAGGCTACGGGTTTTGCTGTGCCTGGAGAACTGAACTAATTAATGAGGTGAGCCAAAAGTTCCCAAGTTCTGAGCATGCCAAGGAGGAGAGAAAGGCAGAGCTCCTGAGAAAACCTGGTCATGCCACCTTAAAAGATAAGTTATCTTTAGATTATTGTGTGTGGATCCATTAGAAGCACAACTTTATTTACAAGGCTGAAAATGAAAAGCATTAGGAACGACAACAAAAAAGAAGGGGCAACCAAGTTGCTTTTAGTGTATATGCTGAAGCAAACACTGTTTGCTCCCTGAGAAACCTCTGAGAGGGGGACATGTATATTTATAATACTCCCATCTTAGAGGTCATAAACCCACCCTTTCATTAGCAGCTCACAGATATATCACACACCCTTGCAGGAGTCCTTGTAGGTGGCTTTGGAGATTGAGGGCTGCTGGTCTTTTGTTCTCATTTTCTCTCTAAGCCTTGATCCTCCCCATCCTTCTCAGAAATGGAAAATGCCAAGTGAATTCATCTATGAATCCTTTAGGCCTTTACCTCCCGTGAAGTGTAACAGGCAAGCGGTTAACATTTGTAACATGCATAATAGGGACATTCTGAGCCTGCAGAACCACGCGCGGCCCCGCAGGCGCTGGGTGCACAGCGCTGGGCTTCATTTGAAGTACTTTCTGTTTGGTGCTTTCATGCTCGCAGCCGTGCAGCGATCTCGGCGCTGACTGCTGGCTCCTCTTCTGCGGCTACAGCAGAGCAGGGGAGGCTGCAGAGGGCAGCAGGCAGAGGTTGGCTCTGCAAAGTTTAATAATAAACTGAAAACTTGGGTTGAAAAATACCGTCTTGTGTGACCAAGGCCAGTCAAGTGAATTACTGGTTTTTTTCTCCCTTTAAGTTAGAGCTTTTTCTCGGTTAGGGAAAGAACCGGAAAAGGAGCCTCAGCAGCTGAGGTCTCAGGTGTGTCTCTTGGTTGCCGCAGGCAATGGCGGCCTCCTTGGCCTGATGCCACAGGCCGTGTGGCCCTGCTGTGGCTGCGCCTGCCTGGCCCCACCGTGTCTGCCCTGGGCAGCCCGTCCTGGCCTGTCCCACAGCCAGGGCCACGGCCATGGTGTCGCACCCAGGGAGCAGCGTCACGGCCGTGACGCTGCTCCCTGGGTGCGACACCATGGCCGTGGCCCTGGCGACGGCCGTGAGCTCTCCCGCCGCGCTCAGGCAGGCCGGGAGCTTCCCCGCTGCCCAGGAGGCGCCAGCAGATGTGGAGAGAGGCTTGTTCTAGTCCTAAAGGTCAGCCCCGTCAGCGTAATGTGTTAGCGTTAAGGAAATAACCAAGGAAAGTTTTCAGCAAGGGAGATCATTTACTGGCTGTATGGCTGTCCAGAAGGTTTTGGCCTTGCATTTTCTTTTGTGTTTGAAGCTATGAAAGATACTTTTTAGTTTTGCATTGCTGTGAGTTACAAGGACAGTACCTATACAAGAAGGACTTTTCTTTCAGGTGACTCCAAAGAGACAGTGCCTGCTGTGTCTAAATCTTGGTGCCAAGCCTCTCTCTTGTCATTCATGGCATGTCCAATAAAAGTGATTTATTGCTTGGCTGCAAGTCAAGACACTTGATCATTATCATGATTTTTTTCCTCACATCAACTTTTTTCCACCTTAAACAAGTCCAAGCTAATTTAGATGAGGTCAAGATCTAGGCCACTCCTTCAGAGTTTTTAACATGGCTTTTCCTTCAGGTCCTTCCACCTCATTCTTGAAAGATCTCTTGTAGTATTCCCAAGGCAGAACTGGAGGAGAAGGTTAGCGGATAATTCAGTAGTTATGCTCTCCTCCAATATTTGATATGCCTCCAAGGCATTACATTTCTGCTTGTATCTGTTAAATTGCTGGGAACTTTTTTCAGTGCTTAATTATCTGCATGAAATATGTGGGGTTTGCAGTGATGCAGAACGTCGAAAGATTTTTCTAACTTTGGCATTCTAGAAGTGAACAAAGCAGTATAATAGGTTTGTTTTCATAATCTTTAGTCTGTATATTAAAAAAAATGAAAGAAAACGTATAAATGAAAGGATTATTTAACCCTTCTTATAGAGGTGACATGAACTCGCATCTTTCCCCCCTTTACTATGAATGCATGAATCTTTAGTATTTCTTCTCATGTTTAGTGTGAAGAGCAAGGTGGGAACAAAGATTTTAAAGGATTTCTCTTTTTTTCCCCGAAAGTGTCCCTGCAGACATTTTCTGAAAAGGATAATCCGTCTTAAAACATGTTGCCTTGCAAATTCTTTGTGCTCCTGAGAGATCTCATGAATGCTGCAGCAACTCAAGGACCACTAAATACAGTTTTTTCCTCCAGCAACATCCTGGGCAATTTTAAGGCTCTGGTCCCAGACTTTATGGACAATTTTGGGTGGCCAGATATGTTCAAAGGACAGTGCAGGCATAGTACATGGGACAGGACAGGCATTGTAACGTTATGGAATGATGTGAGGGGAATTAATATTTTTTTCCTTAACTCATCACTTGCAAGCTGGATGCATGTTGTTAGGACATATTCCTATTCATGAGCACACTGAGACAGCCCAGCGTTTTCAGGGACCCATGAAGGGATTCTTTATGTGGATTTATTGCGTTAGGTTCTTTTTAACCATAAGTCAGTCTAAATCTCTTAAAAAATATGTTTTTTTGCCAGACCGATTTGAAATCTTTTTATTGTAAATTCTGGTGTTGTTTTACAGAAAATGTATTTTATTCATGCAGACACTTAACATTTTCTATTCCCTTGTAACAATAACAACATTATTAATATCACCATTTTTACGCAGCATAAAATCTATATGATTTAATGACTAGTGGCCTATGCTTGCATTATCTGGGACTGCCGTGCACATGTGGTGGACTTGAGGCAAACGTAGGTGTCACTGAATTAAGTTTGGCTTGTCTTTGTGGTAGAAGTCTTCACAGCATGGGAAGCAGAGCAGTGCTGTATTCTGTAGAGCTGTTCAGATGCTGCTGTATAAATACTTGATGTGATTGATATTTTTATTGAAAATCATCTGTAGTATAAGACTGCATTTTAATGCATGTGAAGAAGGGCCAAAAAAGGTAATAGGTGCACTCATCATTCTGGAACACACCGACTGGGCCTGGCACAAGTAACAAGCAGCAGGTATTGCCAGAATTGGAGGCCGTTCAGTTTAGCAGCTATTTCTCAGGAGCAGGTTGCATTTTGTTATAAAGTGCACTTTAATGGGGCACTTTTTTCTGTCTCTGACTCCTTAATAACTGCAGATGGACTTGGCTGTGCTGCCCAGGCTGTCTTGCTGAGGAGAGGGGAGCTGTGATGGTCAGCGTTTCTGGCCAAACAATCCTCTGCCTAATGTGTGCAAGACCAAGTAGGGGAGCAGGGGCACTGCTAAAGGGACGCTGTATTAGGCTTCCAGCCACTGTAACTCCACTCCTATAAACTGCAAATCTGTACAGTGGCTGAACAAGCAAGATTATCTTTACTTCAGCTGGTGAGCATGTAGATATTCTACTCAGCACATTTGAGAGCTGCTGAATTTTTGCTCATTACCGTTTTCTAAATCTGCAGCGTCATACCCTAAATCCCGACTTTGCCAAATGCTTTTCTTTTTAGTTCAAAGAATTACGCTGATTTAATTTGCTCTTCTCACGCTTCTCCTTTCCATGATCATGCACATGGCTCTGTTCTGCAGCAAGTTCCTCAGGGGAGAGAAGGGAAAGGAATACGCTTCAAAATTTTATGAGCATACACTTACAGAGGCTTAATACTAAATTTAGACTTGGAGATCTGCATGCCAGAATTGCCCCCCTTCATTTCCATTCAGGGAAAAGGAGAAATACTGTGCAACTCTGTAACTCAGGAAAGTTGAATATGCCAAGAAAGTTTAGATTTTGGCTGATAAAATTTAAATGAAATAGTTTAAAAAGAGGTTGTAAGTGAGGTCAAAACAAGCTCCTAAAAGATATATGCTTGGAGCAAAAACAGAATATATGTGATTATACATTATTTGCCTTTGGTTACTTAAAAATTCAAGCATGTTTTGCAATTAATTCCAATTAAATTTATATTCAGTGTTTATATTCAATGCTAGGTGTTTTTGTGAGCAAATGTGTGAGTTCAACTTCCAAATATGATCTCAGTAATGAAAGTTATTTGAGATATGATGGTATCTATTGAAAGGAAAGACCACTGTTACTTTCATCCCATGGCTGAATGTGTCTCTTGCCAACTGGAAATAGTGAGGGTTAGGCTTGCCAAGAGCTGCTTGTGAAGCAGATGGGGAGGCAAAGAAAAATCTTGCTGAAATCTTGTTGGCTAAGCCTTCCGAGTATCCATAAAGCTCCCAGCGTTGCTTCACAAATTAACTTGATCATTGCAGTATATGAAAATATTCTTCAATGTTGTCAATGACTGTTACAATTTTTCACTCTTCTCCTTCCCTAAATTCTAAGTTAAAAATTAAGTTCTTAGTTCTTTCTCTATGTGTGTAAGAGAGATTACAGATCTGGGGCTGGTTTGTGGGGATTTCAATGACCGTGTGTGTCTTCCTTTCCTATAGACTTCAAAATTTTGTTACCGACATTCAAAACATACCCAAGAATGTGACACAAACTTTTAATGACTACATAAAATGGTATTTATATATGACTGCGGGCTCTGAGGGGTAGAAAAGGCGCATGTTTGATTGCTGCATAAATCTCATTTGTAGAATACAGCAAAAGAAGCAGCCATGGACTCTGCCGGCACTCTCAGATGCACAACATGATCCAACAGCTGATTGTAAGATAATACTATCAGTCTTTCTTTTCTCACTGCCTGTGGGTTCCGAATATAAATCACAAGCTGTGTATGCTTCAGCTGATCCTGTTTGTTCCCACTGTGACCTTATACTAAGTGTATTGTTTTTTCATTTATATTTAAGAACAGATGAAAGTGTGTTGGGCTTGCTTCCCCAGCCACATAAATTAAATCAATATTTCAAACGCGTTGTGTGGTACCAATTAACTGCTCCCCATCAGAAGTAATATTGTCTGTTTTAGAAGTTACCACACCATCCATTCTATTTTTTTTTAATTATTCTCTCAAGTATTCAAACAATAAAAATCAAAAGTTTATTTAATTGATGTTTTTCCTTTTGGAGTTGCAAGAGATAGGGTGTATTCACAGTACGCACACTGTGAAGTGAGGAGATATGTAGGTAGAAAATCATTGATGTTCTCCCCCCCACTTCTGCTGTAAGGTACTAAGTATTCAGTCCTGTGTTTCTGTGTAAGTTTAATTATTAAGAGCTTCTCGGGCCACAAAGCCAAATTATGCTCTTTGATATGCATGGGATCCCATCACTGAAGCAGGAGAAACCACAGCAAGTCAACTGTATGAAGCAGGGCCTGCGAGGACTGCACTGTTCACACGTTGCTTGGAGCGCGGCTTTTTCAGAGCTTGGGGGAACTATAAAGACAAGTGTTACAGCAGGAAGGAAGAGAGAAACTTCAAACCTCTCTGGAGACAGTGGTGGCCAAGTCCTGTAGGCAGCTTTGAGAGACTCAGCCCTCCAGCTCTGCATTTTGAGGGGTTCTTCATTATCGTTTTCCTTCTAAACTCAGAGCCAGGTGATAGCTAGACGGATGGTGCAAGGAACTCTTTTTCCTCCTACTTGCTCAAGAGCAAACCATGATTTCTTTGTACCAGAGAGAAAGATGATGATGATGTTTTTTGCAGATCTGTTGGTGTGGTTTTGAAATTTATTCCTCAATGTTTACGTTTCTTAGATAAGATGCAGTGAAAAACGCAGTATGATATATTCTCAGATGAGAAGAGCATTTGCTAGATAACACAACATAGGCGGTAGAGAAATATAGATGGTGGACAAAAAAATTCTCAAGTAGTATTCTCTATTAATATTATCTTCCAGACTCTTTGGAACCAAAAAGGCAATTTTGGACTAAATTAGAATTGATTATGAAGTAATCTCTGGAAATACATTTTAACAGGAAATTAGTTAGAAGAAAAAAAAGGAAAAAATAAATGTGCTTTTGACCAAAGCTTTTTTGATGGGGAGAGCAGCATAAGCAGAATGATTGCAAGTGTGTATGGAAAGTAAAAATTGTACGTGGAAAGGAGTATCATTCATTCCACTGATTCCTTTGAAGGAAGGAGATGAAAGATTTTTTCCTCAACTCTAGATAAAAATTGGGCCAAGCAAACTTGGCTTGGTAAATGAGTTATTTGCTTAAAAACTGCATTGAGGGTGAAATTATTAATAAATTCAAGTTGAATTTGCTGAGTAGCTTCAGATTAATTAAAAATGAATATTTTAAATAAAAATGGAAAAAAATCTTATGGTAAGTCCTTTTAGAGATCTTTCTTGGAAATAAAATTCCTTGTGTGTGTTGAAAATTTGTTCCCACTGCCCCCAGCTGGGTTAGCTTGATTAAGAAGGAACCTTTTTACTTAATTCATTACACAGGAAATATATATGGTATATATACAATTCATGTGTAAGATGCCAAAGGGAGAAGGGTCTTCTAAGAAAACTGTTCTCTAAAAGAAAGCTTGTACAGTTGTTCGTATTGTTCAAACCCTTTATCCACAGTATTCTGTGTCTGTTATCTATATATCTTCCTATACGCTCAAGTATCTTCTCTGGCTTCCAGCTGCTCTGTCACACTGGTTTCACTGTAAGTTTTTCCGCTGGAATTTCCCTACAGGGATTTCTTAGAAAGGGAAGCTCAAGTAGCATAGAAGCAATGGGGTGAATTAGTCCTGACAGTGTCAACACAAATTTGTCACCAAAGAGCTTTTGACAAGTACAGACACCACGTGAGGCTCTGTGGAACCGCGCAGTCGAAAGCCTCAAGCCGGTGTCATTCCTGAGCTCCTCCAGCCAGGACTCGCGCCGTGTTGGGACGGGGTCGATCCCGCTCCATGGGATGGCGGTTGCCTTTGCATCCCACCTGGATGTGTGCAGCCTGTGGCCCTATTGTCTGGAGGACTTGTGCTCTGTGCTCATCTATTGGAGAAAAAAAAAAAAAAAAAGATTTTTCTTATGATATGTTTATTCCTAAAAGTGCAGAAAGAGTAAATAATCATGCCAGACTCAAACAAATAGAGGTAATTTCCTGTGTTCAAGAACCTGTAATGAGATTAGATAAAATTATATGAGCAAATCTACTAAATTCACTGGGGAGATTATTAAACTGAAGTCACATCAGCTTGAAAACATATTTCCTGCCTGTCGCATATTGTACCATTAGGTTGCCAGAGCCTGGCCTGAGAGGAGATTTTCTGCAGAACACGTAATGGCACTTTCTTTAGACAAAACAATTGACACATAGAAAGGCATATACAAATACACATGCATGTCAAATATTCACTTTTCTTCTGAAGAAAAGAAGAACATGTATTAAACAGTTTTGACCAGATCCTGTAAGTGCTGTAATTTATCCTGGATTTGGTCAAGTCTGTGGACATAACTTGCTGAAGCTCAGCTGTGTCTCTGGTTCTGGGCTTTACAAAGCTGCCAGAAGTCTGAAGCTTCCTGAGAAAGGGGGCTCCCTATAAAGGGGGCATCTGTGAGGTTTCAAATTCTGGCAGGTTTTGAACTTGGCCTGTGTCATGGGGCCTGTGATGGAGCAGCTCCAGGCAGCAGCACTGCAGCCCCTGTCCTGAGGCACCCGCTTTGTCCCAGGCTAGTGCACTGGCAGGCAGCGTTTTCCATCAGTCGCATCTTAAAGATACCCTAGCTGAGCACATGTAAATAAGCAGTGATATTTTAACAAATACAATTTGGAATAATTAAATATCATTTAATGTCAATTTAGCAATAAAACATTTTCTTGTGTGCTTATTAATGTCAAGTGAAAAAAGTGCTTGACTCTGCATTCCTTTTTTCACCAAGTAAAGCAAAATAAATTAGTGTTTGCTTTGCATATAATTTTTTTCCCAAATAATATTTTCAGTGTAGCATAAGCATATTTAAAGCTTACTTTAAATTATGTACATGCATATTCTTTTCTCCATGCTTTGGTCAGCGTCAGACTTGCCTGCATCAATTGGTATACAGTGAATCTGTCCAGATACTGAAACATATCAGTGATACACTGGGTAATTTATTATCAGGTAATTTATTACATTTTTTGGAGTTCATATGCCACCCTTGCATTGTGCACTCACTGTGTTTCTGTTTCCCAAGAAAATAGGAAACAGGATTTCTGATGGTGGGAGGTAAGAGTGCTTAGACCTTTCTACCTGAGCTGACCCTGAAATAGCTGTGTTCTGCAGAAATGCAGAATTTTCTTGAGGCAGAACTTAGGCTTCTCAAAAAGGGTCTCTCTCACAGGCTTGTACTTGGCTTCTACTTCCCTGCCAGAAGCACCTGCACGAGTCTCTGCACTGCGGTTGCAGCAGCCTCACGCTCTCTTGCTGGCAGGAATTTGACATGCAGGTGCTGCTCACGTGGCCCCTTCAGCCTGTGCTCAGCCCTGCGCTCCTGCCGTCTGCAGTCAGCAGGCTGGGCGTGCAGCTGAATGGAAACCATGCAAGAAGGGTCTGAATGCAGCAGGGCCAGCTCATGAGATTGTGCTGCAAGGAAAAAGATGACTCTGGAGTCTGAGTAGACTGGAAGCCTCTTTCTAGCTAGCTCATCTGTTTGCTGTCCCACAGTGTGTGAGGTCCTCCCTGCTGCTGCCTGGCTCTTAGCATGATGTGGAATACTAATTGAAAAAAGGAGAGTGGAGCATCTGGTTATATATATATGTATATGTATACTAAGATTTGCTCTGAAATAAGTAAAGCAGCTTATCTGTTCTGTGGATCTGACTTTTCCTGCTATTTTATAGCTTTCAGTTGCAATCTCCAATTTGCTAGACTGAAACTATCAAGACTTAACCTTTGTCTTGAGAAGATCTGTAGCCACTCATCAAATAATTATGCCTTTCCTTTAGTATTTCAAGATGCTAAAAGCCCCTTGGTATTAGGAGCAAATTTCCTCCCTTTATGATACTGTTTCTTTAAAGACTGCTGAGTATCAAGCCTTGACTGCCGATACATCCCTGCCTCACTCTGCCCAATTTCCTTTATATCACAGATATCCAGAACAACTGCTTGATACTGTCTTCAGGTTTCGTGGGTGAGTGGGTAGCTGAGTCAAAGAGAAACATTTTTAGTGAGCAGTGTGAAAACAGGGTACTAGCTTGATTTTGCTGATTTAGTACCAGAGAAAGTCCAAGTCCTGTCAAGCCCCTATAGAGATGCAGCTTGTGAGCCAGCCTGGTGGGTGTCCTCTCTGTCACACAACTGTCAGGGTGTTTGTTAGGCTTCCTTCACAGCAAGAACTCTAATTGAAGACAGAAAATCATGCCAGTGGCCTCCTCCTTTGTACCAGGTTGGCTGCACTGTTGCTAGCTACCTGCTTCTGCTGCTGAATAGCATTACTGGTCTACTTGAATTTCAATAATTTCTTTTTCTAGTAGTAATTTTTAATTGCCATTAATGCTGTGAGTAGCCTCCATAGGAATGTTTACCCATGAAAAATGTGCCTGGAAAACTTGTTAGAATTTAAAGTAGGAAATAGTAATCAGGAAAGTAGTTTCATCAGGAAAATGTTTCACATGAAAGTCCTTTCATGGAAGAATGATACTGAGTACCAGTTGGAAGCTCAAAGTTTGGGTTAAATTTAGACCGTGGTGGTTGAAGAGGACAGTGTAGCAGTTGAAAGAGGAGAGCTGATCAAATGAGGATTTTATCAGAGTAACAGGCCAGTATCTCAAAGGTTGCTTGTAGGTTTTTAAAAGGTGTTTATAGCTACGTGTTTTCATTAAGGGGCAGTCTGAGTGGGGATGTATCTTTATATCGTGTGCTCCAGTAAGCTTCCTGTACACAGCAGAGGATGTAACACCATGGTCTGGCTCTCATGGCTACTCGGGCACTGCCGAATCCTGCCCCCATTATGACAGAAAGACCCCCGTGCCTTTTGTACTTTGTCAAGTGTTCCGTGTAAGGAAAAAGAATGTAACAAAAATTAAGAGCTTCCCTTTGCCGGACTCCCTAGTAATACAGTAACTTTAGACAGATTGGTATCCACAGCTCTAGCTTCAGTCCTGGAAAGAAAGTGGCTTTGTTTGATAGTTTTATTATATGTTTTTAAACTACATGCAATGAGAGAAGTGGTGATTTAGTGGTTCTGCGGTGCTTTACTGACTCCAGTTCAGATTAGAACAGACTGCTAACCCTTATTTCTCACCTGTGACTCCAACCTATAAATTATAACTGTGCTGGCACAATCGTTATATTATTATTTTTTATAGCTCTCAATTTACAACTCTGGCTGTCCTTGAGCTAGTTCTTTGTATTTGTTACAGTGTCCTGAGGGAGGAATCATTGACTGGTGACTCCACATTTTAGCTCAGAGAAAATTCAGTCTCATTCCGGTGTCTTCAATTTTTCACAGGACCTTACTGTTCCTCATTGATTATGTACTGAGGATTAATTATGCTGTCACTTAGTGTATTTACATGCTTGGACAATGTATTAGCTTGCTAATTTTAGTGTGGTCAGCATTTTCCCCCAGTGTGGGGCCTGTTTGTTTTATTAATTGCTGCAGAGCAACATGTTGCCATTAGAATGAATGAAAGTGATCAGATAGCAAAGTTGTATTTATTCCCCCAATAAATCTATGAAGATAATTTTCTCTTGCTGCCATGAGAACTGTAATGCCTGTGTCTTTCACCTTGAAGGCATCAGAGAAGAATAGTTTCATGAAAAGCCATTACCCTCTGGTAGGTTGTTTTATACAGGTCAGTGCACTGTCCACTCAAATGTGATATTATCTAGATCTTCTTTTCCAAATACAGAAAGGCGGTTCAAAGATGGTTCATGTGTGGTATGGATTCTGGTTTCTACAAGTAGGATATTTCTGTCCTTTCATCTTGGCTGAAGCGTGGGATAGAAACAGAATATGAAATGTTTATTTAGAACATTTCTTGGAGAAGTTCAGAAACAGAGGGTGAATATTAGAACATCTAAGAACTAGCCGTTTTGGTACACTAAGATTACTGCTAGTTGTCAGCCCAGTGACCTCCTCCAGAAAGACGTGCGAGAGCCAGAGGGCAAGACCTCACGAGAGGTTCTCTCCGTGACACTTCCTCGTGTTGGAGGAGGCGGCCTCGTGCCTGGGAGTGCTGGTACTTGCCTGAACATCTCTTTGCTAGTTTTACGCCAATGGACTGATCCGGGGTCTGTTTTCAGAAACGTCGTTTTGCAGCCCTGACACCAAAGCAGAAGTCTGAGTGGAGGTTTTGACTATATTCAGTAGCTTTGGTTTGCTATGCCAGTTTTAGGCTACAGGCTTTTTTGGCATCACAGAATTAATAATTCTAGTTTTCTGGACTTAGGACCTTTAAGGACAGACCCTCTTGAGATGACTGACTCCCTAACTTGCTGAATGACTTTGTTGAGAGCCATAGGAGTTTGGAGGTCTCTTGCTTAGCAGTTATATCACAGTAATTTCTCTCATACTAATAATACCTTAATCAAAGTGCCTGTTTTTAAGGTCATTTCCTCAGTAACTTTAGGATGCTGGGATGATATTAAAATAATTTCAATAAAAGTTATTGCTCAGTCTCTCCTGTTGCTATGTATTTGTGAAGGCAGAAAACTCAGACCCATCGTCTCCAGTCAGATGGGCTGGTGACACAGTGCGGCTCCTGGATGGGTCTGTGCACCAGCACCTCTTGCCTGGACTATATGAACGCACAAGTGTGTGTGATATGAGTGTTTCAGCTAAAAGTACCTATTTCATGGTGCCAGTCTTACGAAATTTCAGGGTTAGACCTCAGCTGTGTTCACTCTGGTTGTTTAAAGAGAAATTAATGAAAAGGAGGATATTGTGTGACGAAAAAATAAGTGTTTCTTCTCATTTCTAATGATAGCACTATTATTAAATGTGGAAGATTTTTGCTATGTACACTTAGCTTCCAGGAAACATTTATCATCTTGGCAAAAGCAATATAATCTTGTTAGAATAATTCAGAACAATGATACCTTAAATACCACATGTGATGAAGTTGTCAGGACATCATGAATGACCTGAAAGAGGAAATGTTTATTCAAAAGAGATATCTGAAACAGGAGGAGATGCAATCACTGTGAATAAAAGGAGGGAAACTCAGGTGTACTGGGTGCCTTAGAAGATTGGAGAGGAAAAAAAAAAAAAAAAGTGAGAACGGGAAGAGGATACAGATATTTGTGTAGGGAAAGCGACGGAGAGCTGCGGGAGGACAACTGTAACACTCGGGAAGCTCATTGCACACAGCAGGATTAGCTCCATGCAGTTCCCTGAACAAGAGCCATGCATTGACTGCATGATAAAAGCAGTCTGTGGTTATTCACTGGTTCATGTTTTCCATTTGTTCTTTCTTTTTCTTTCCTTTTTCTTTTTTCTTTTTTTCTTAATGTTTTTCCCCCTTCCGTGGCTCACATTATTTTACTTATCATGTGTGTCCTAAGGGATTTTTAAGGAAGATGGAGAACTGCGTTAGTGTCAGATGGAGCCTGAATGCTAATTACCAGCCTGACAGGGTATAATAACAATACAAGAGCTTCAGTGAAGGAAAAAAATGAGCAGAATATACAATTATTTTATAAAGGAGTTTCTTTCCTTGAGGGAAAATCTGCACATTTACCATCTGTGACAAAAGAGATGTTGAACTGTATAAGTGAATTACCCATAGCTCTGCGTACATGTGTGTGTGGAATAGGATGAACTTGAAATGACATTAGGCAATTTTGTTATTGCAAGAAAAGACTAGAAAAGGTACTGAACTGCAAAGATGCATTTACTTCTCTTTCAAAACCCTAATTCAGTTTGATAAATGAAACATGATGTAAAGCAGAAATACCATGTAGGCTTCTATGGAAATGTTTATTATACTGCACAAAGCTTTCATTTTACTTTGTACCTTGTCCTAGGTAGAAACTTACAGTATATTGAAAGAAAAAATATAGAAGACGTAAATTGTGCCAGTGTTAATGGTATGTTTAGATTGAGTTTGTTCATGTACAACAAAGGACATTCAAGAATGGTCAGGATAGTTCCCAGCAACAAAACCCTCTTACTCTATAATAAGAGTGTAATATTTAAAGTGTTTCTCTTAAGTAACTTGATAATATGTTCTGCTATCTGAATTTCATTCTGGTTTTCGTTTTCGTGTAGGTAGTGTGAGATAATTAGTCCTATGGTGTTGCAGGAATTAAATTCTGTGTTTCATCACAGGTGCAGGAGAAGGTTTCTTACCTTCATACCCCATGTATATTTCGGTCAGCAGTGGCCTTTTGGAAAGCTCTTAATTGAAGTCCTGTATAATCAGGTATCTGCCTTTGAACCATAGCAGAAGTATATGGAGATTATGATGTTATCATATTAAACTAATATATTTTAATTGGCACATTACAGGAGCATTATATAATACCACTAAAAAGAGTAGTTGATAATAAGCCATACAAGTTTAGTGTGGGTCAGCAGTCACCATTTGCTATTTAATTGCAGTGTGAAGTATTTCAATAATATATAATATATTTCGTGTACAGTGTGCTGCGGGTGACCCTATTTGTGCAGCAGGGTTGGACTATATGACCTCCAAGCGTCCCTTCCAACCTCAGACATTCTGTGATTCTTGGTAATATGTGTCAAATATGGTACTAATGTAATTTATTCTTTAATTTGTATTTGCTTTGCAAATTGTCTGCAGGATAAATAGAAGGTGTTTTATTGCTTGCCTCCCTATACTTTCTTCTGCAGTCAAGGTTTGACAATAACAGTATTTACACAATTTAAATGATAAAAATGTAAATAATACATGTGTTTACTACAGCTATGGTAGGTGTTTGACAAGCTGGCATAACATGAGGGAAGTACTGCAATATTTTTGTTTAGAAAGGAGAAGCATTATGCAGGCTGCAGTTACTAATGCACCTAGTTGTAAAGATGGCTGGGGAAATCTCAGCTCTGGAAATCGATGGAAAAACTCTTACTAGCTACAGGATTATACCCAATTATTTCAGAAATGCTTAGAAGCACATTCCTCCTTTACAGTAAATAAAGGAATCTCTGTATCAAGCATCAGTGATCAAATCCCTTTTAAGCCAAGAACTCTTCCCTTTTCTTCTATTTTTAAAAAAGCTTTTCTAAACTATAATGCCAATTTTAGTGTTTTCTTTTTCTACAGGAATTGAAGAACTTTAATTTTTTAAAAAACAAATACATGCTACTTCATGTAGATTAGCTCTTATAATTAAAAGGCTGTTTTGATATAACTTTATTAGACTTTTTTAATGCATTCTAGGAGAAGTGTATTTGATTTGTGTGTGACAAAAGTGTAGCATTTCTCAGGGACTTCAGATGATTTTGTGGACCAAATTAAAGTGCCAAGAATTCCGTGCCTATAAAATGCCGTTTATAGCCTGTCGTGACAAAATAATGATGCCACGAGCCTTACAATAGATTGGGGCAATTACAAACCATTCAGTCAGTAGACAGAAAAAAACATAATTATGCTCTGATTCGTGTGGTTGCTCAATGGTACTTATAAATTAAGAAATATAATGCAAGTTGGGTTAAGTGGACAACTAATCTGGACCATTAGCCAGAAGCTCAGGTCCATATCAATTTGAATTACGTGTGATTTTTCAGAGTTGCCGAGTTCTTTAGGATGCTTCGCATGTGCTCTTGTTTGCCTGGGTGTGCAAGGAGTCCCGCTGCTTTCAAAGAGCGAGGAGGAGGACTGCATCCTTCATCGGATTGTTTGCAGTTGAAAATTATTTCCTGTCGTAGCGATAGTTCTGGCAGTGTTTCTAATTCAACCAACAGCAGGAAGTCTGGGAAGTCATAAAGTGACGCTCCTTCAAGAGCATCGCAAGTTCAGCGTTGCCTTAACCACGCGGTGGGAGGCTGGAACGGGCGAGTTGATCCCGGGTTCGTGTGGGACGGGGCCGCCCCGGCCCTGCTCCCCCTGTGCCCGGCGCCTTGCGGATGCGGAGCGGTGCACACGTGGAGCGCGTGCGTCGCGGGCATCCTCGGCTCCGCTGCAAACGGAAGCGGCAGTGCCTTCATTCCGCAGCAATGTGCGTTTCAGCAGGGGAGGCTGCTTTTATTTATTGCTGAGAAATGTCTGCTCATGCTCAACTGGTTGCTTGGTTGATGGGAAGGGCAGTGATGTCACTGGAATTGGTCCGTCTCAGAATTTTAACAGTAAATTTTAGGTTCCAGTGGGTTTCTTCATTGTGAAGGTATTTGTCAAAATACTTCCCTGACAAGAAAAGCGCAGGCTGCTGGCGAAAATTGCAAGATGTCCCAGCTTAGGCAAGGACAGGCTCTGTGTCACCTTCCCAAGTGAAGGGCTGCTTTTCCCATTTTCAGCTGCATATGCAAACTGGAGCATCTAAGCTATAAAAATAGGTACCTTGTCTTAAGCACAGGAAGCTGACGTTTGGCCATACCTTTTACAAGCAAATGTTCAGGCTTCGGCTTTCAAATTACTTGATTAATTTCCTATTACAGATGACCTTAGGGGGTTCCTGCCAAAGGCTCGTTGGGAAAAAGCTTTCGCACGAAGATCCTTGCTGCTGTTGGGGGGAAAGTCACTTATCGGTGTCCTCTGTTTGAAGATGAGAGCATCAGCAAGCACATAGCTGCTGATGAGAGACTCTGTGAGCTTGTCCTTAATATTGGGATTGGCTATTACTAGTAGTGACAGGGGGACCAAATGCAGTGTGCACCGCTAATTGGAAATGACAACTGGTAAAACTCGGTGCTGAAGTGCAGCCTGCCCGGGCATCTGCTGCACAACTGCACTGGGGAGCTCAGCAGCAAGTTGCTCTTGGTCGTCTTGTCCGCCTGTTTACTGATCAAAACCAGATGGGAGAGGTGTTTCTCGGGAATTGCAAGGTCTACGTTTCTTCTCTTGCTTGTCAGCATTTTATGAATCTCAGTGTTTTATTTGTACTTCTCCAAAGAGTATGAGTAATAATGTCAGCAATAGAATTAGAAATAAAAATAGCAAGCACTTTATAGTATTCCAGCAGCAGATAAAAACAGCTTTTCCTAATTGAAGAAAAAAATAATTTTTCAGCCTCGTCACGCTATATCCCATGCTTTTGTGCTGTATTGTTACATTTTATAAGCACATAAATAAAATGTAAGGAACATAATGTGGTTTATGAAATCACATAGTCTAAGTTGCAAAATCTCCGAACAAAAGCTACTCAAGTGCATCTGTGTGCTTTCCTCCATATTTATTCAACCTTTAATTGCATAAATTATAGCATATTATTAGTAAGTAAAAGTTCCTTAGAGCATCTAATGGTGTAAAACTACTCTTGAATTTCTTACTTTAAACCAATGTCCCTTAGCGGTTCCTCTTCTCCAGGTTTCCTGTCCCTGTCATGCTGTGTCTGGGTCGGAATGTGCAGGTGGGCGGCGGAGCTCGGGGTCTCCTGGAAGGGACTGGCCTGCGCTGAGAGGTGCCCGGAGGGCTTGGGATGAGGCTCGTGCCATCAGGCTGCTCTGTGTAGCTGGAACATCTTGTAGCCATAGCGGGTTTCCCTGTGCCCTCTGCACTGGCTGCTGCTCCTCGGGGTGCTCTGGCAAATATAATATTAAACGCTCAAACAGAACTGCCGGCAGAGCCCCTGGGGATCCTTCATGCATGTCCCTGGCAGGATCTTGTCTATGAATGCAAAACCTGTTAGAATTATTTGGAAAGAAACTATAATCCTCATAAGTCAGATACTTCTCCCATTCCTGTAGTATTCCATAAAGCATACGTAGGGCTACAGTTGATGGAATCCTGCAGAAGATAAATTTAACAGTGTTTTTCCTTCCTTTTGTTTAGATGGAGTATACATTTTGTTCAGATTGCATATAGAATTGATATAAAATTGTCTGATGCTGGACAGATCCTGTTAGGCCTGTGCAATAGGAGGCAAAATGCCTAAACTCAAGCTGCACTGGTGCCGTAGCTCACCGTGCTGCAAACTGGCTACGGTTTGTCAGCATGAGCGAGCCAACTATTCATCCTCCTTTCCCAAAATAACATTTTTTTTTTTCAGCATGATGGAACTTCGCAGTCCAGATGATCTATAGGGGCCGAAAAATAACAGGCCACTAGACGGGGTAGGCAGATAGGTAGGCCCCATCATGGTCCTCAGCTCTAGTGCCAGTTATATGGGCCATGCACATACATAGCTGTGCCAGGTAGACCACTTAAATGTTTTCAGTAAAGTTTTTTGTTTTCTTAGTAGTTAAGAAGGAAACATTTGCCTGAAGAGTCTCTCACCCTCTTCTCACGTCTGGCTGCTTGTGGCCACTTTGCCTTCTGGTACAGCCAGAAGCTATACAGCCTCACGTGTAAATGTTGTGATAATATTTACATTCTCCACAAGGCTGTTGTGAGAGTTAATTACTGCTTTTAAAAAGTGCTTTGGGAATTTGAGCTTACTGCTAGCAGGATGTATAATCCAGGAAATAATATAGCAATGGAAATGCATTTGAAATTTTTTCCTCATTGATTGCTATTTCTATTTTTCAATTGATAAATGACTTCGAAAATTACTAACACAAATCCCTGCAAAATGTGTGCCATTTGCAGTCTTAAATACATGCAAAGCTTTGTCATCCCCATAATAAATAATGCACTTGAAAAGGGAACATCTCAGCCACATTTGACCTGATACATAGGTAGAGTCAATTATTGTGCGATCCGACAATTCACACCGATCTGTTTTTAAAGACAAATCATGGATAAACTCACATTAAGTAGTGGTCTCCTATGACTCGGATTCATGCTGCACTGACAAACCTTCATAGAAGCAGATAAGTTGTATCAGGAGCTAATTAAGAACACAGTGCTTTATGCCTCCTTTGCATGAAATTAAATAACAGCATTCTGGAAAGAACTAAAGCAACAAAATCTGGCATATTTTTTCTTAAGACTTTAAATTGCGTCTCAAATATTTCTGCAGTTTCAATTATTGTATACATCTCTGAGACATAAATGCCAAAAATGAGGCATACTAGGTGGAAAGAAAGTATTTCTTCTTTCACCAAGTATTTTGGTCTTATTAATTTAGTGTCAAAGTATTTTGAAAAATAAACCTAAATTCATGGGATGGTTTCATAATATTTTAATTTCATTTTATTCATCTTTTTCAGTAGAGTTACCTTGTTCTTTTCTGAGTGGAAGAATGTAGTGCCTGATCAGCTAGTCAAGTACCCTTGATCATTGCAAGCCAGCAAAAAGTGTGTGGAAAATACTGTATGTTAACTTGTGCCAGATACCTCTGATGAGTCGGATTTTGCCCCAAGTACCTATGGTCCTATCATTCCTCGCAGTCATTTGTAGGAACTACACTTTTTAAACACATCTTGTCACCTGGAATGAATATTTGAATAGTAATTATACTGATTTAAACCAGATGGAACTGTCCCAATGTTTGAATACTCGTAAGAAATTATTTCTTAGATAGTTGTTCAGTAGCAGAATATATCTTATATACTTTACTAAGAATATTATCATACTCACTGAAAGGAAGTTGTCAGATGCTGGAAGAATGTCTGAAAGGCCTTGTTGAAAATTAGGTTTGATAAGAATCAAATTTCCATCTAATTAATATAATGATCTCCATTATGTGGTTGTGCATCTAAATCTTTTGTGAAGTCAAGGCAAGTCAGTAAGAGCGTTTCTACCATTTCTGCAACCCACAACCTGAAGATCCCAAACCCCTTTGCAGACCTTAGGTCCAGCAGTGCCC
Organism: Tinamus guttatus; assembly: GCF_059628265.1. Taxonomy (NCBI): domain Eukaryota; kingdom Metazoa; phylum Chordata; class Aves; order Tinamiformes; family Tinamidae; genus Tinamus; species Tinamus guttatus. The sequence goes on from NW_028288689.1 coordinate 3,506,071, forward strand.
TCAGGTGTCAATGTCGGGGCCATTCACAGAAATGAAACGGGGTGAGTGTCTCCAGGGGCTGTGCTCGGAGCAGGGCTTTGTGGAAATTCAAAATAAATAAATTACCTTCCATGGAGATGGAAATATTTTTCCCTTGGTTTATACTATAATATACTTTTTCTCAAAAGAGTCACTATGCTTTACATTTTAGGCTGATCTTTTAAAATATTTTCTGACTTATTCTCACTTAAAATAAATGTTCCTCATCTATGGTAGAAGATCATTTTTTGCAAAGGAAAACTGCTGTCATCTTACTAGTTTTATGCTTTCTGTCTTTTTTTGACATTGTTGTAAAATGTCTCCATTATGTCCTATAGATTTTAGTCTAACAGTACCTGAGCTAGACACTGGTTTCAGAGTAGTCTGGCTTTCTTCCCAGTGGAAAAATAGAAAGTGGTGGCATTTTCGAAATAGCACACTTGAATGGCAGACCCAATAACCTCAACCCCGCTGAGAACAAGAGAACATGGGAGCCACCTTGAAAAGGATAATTTTGCATGAAGCTCTCTGTAGAAAAGGGTTAGTTGTCAACTAGATTTCAGTGAGATTGATTAGAGTGGAAATTTGAAGCATCTGAGCTGTTCTAGCATGAAGAACATTTGGGAAAGATAAATTTCCAACAGATTCAATTTTAAATTTTCATTCAAACTAATTAATTTCTTTGTAAACTTTCATTTATTAATGAAAAATCATCAAACATCTACGTATAAAACTGTCACCACAGTTTTCATAAGGTTAGGGAGAGTATTTTCTGCATATGTTTTTCAAGACGAATTAATAATTTGTTTTGAGCAATTCATGTGGAAATTAGTTTCTCTTTTGCCATTAATAAACTGTCTGTAAACAGGTAGCCCTTTTCTTGAATGTTCTTTAGCACTTTGAGGCATTTTTTTCAGATTGACGTCTGAAATTCAAATATATATCTATACAAAGCTTAAAAGTGATTAGTCATATAATTTAATTGATATTTTTCTTCTCTGACTAGTATGAGTGTTCAGAGAAGACTACATTTAAATCATCTCTTCCTGAGATTAAAATGTATTTTCCCTGAACATCTGTGCTTGCTGACTGAGTGCTCACGAGAAGTGACTATAAATGGGCTGTTCAGATGTGCAATTCAAATGTGGCTAAAATGATTTCACTTGAAGATACAAACCAAGCTCACTTTTTTTTCCATTTGGCTATGTATATTTAAAAGCAATAGATCCAGGTCAGACGCAGTAGTCCTAACTGCCTTTGTGTTTTTGGTGCAAATACAAAACCCGTGCGAGTGTTTCATTGCAGCTGAGGTAAGCCCCTGGTCAGACAGTCCTATAGACACGTATAGCTACTGGGAACAAAAAGCAGCTGAAGGAACAGATGATGATTTCATATTTGATTGCCTCAGGAGAAGGTTGCGGTTTGCCTGTGGTCAGTGGATCGTCTGTTGGTGGTTGCTGTGTGCTGGCCCAGCCTTGCAGAGCGGTAGCCGAGGTGCAGCGCTCGGCTGTGGGCACCGCGCGCCAGCCGGGGACCGGCTCCGTGTGGAGAGGCGGAGATGCACGCGGTCTTCTGGCCACCTCGGAGGAACTCGGCATCTTCTGAAACTCCAAATAACTGAGATTTATTGCCCTAAGTTTGCTTGCTGCATAGAAATGGAAGCTATGGATAGGGAAATGTGTGGAATGTTTTCTATAAACACTAACAGAGAGCTTTTCAGGTGGAAACTCTCTTGCCCAAAATATTTTTTTTTGCCTAAGCAGATCTCAAGTCTGGCTACAGTTGGTTTGCAATCCTCATAGCTGCAATTAACAAATAAAATAATTTGTTGACAATAAAAATGGAAAAAAAAGATATTGAATATATGTTCTTTTCTCACAAAGGATATCAGAGTAATAGAATTGTGTTGAAATATTTTATGCAATGCATATTTTTGTCATATTTTTCAATATTAATTGCTTCATTAAAGCTGCCTGGCTTAGTGGCTGAGCCATTTGGGAGGTGGAGTCCCAAAAAGCAATACACATGATATTAAGAATAATGTTGTGGCTCTCTCACAACATCATATTCCTGATGCTCAGAATATAGCTGTGATGCAAACTTACCAGCAATATTAATAGATGCTAAATATTCCTCTGTGTTTGTCTGTTTTAACTTGTTCATACGGTTTTGACCTTTATTATCTTGTATAGCTCAGTCTCTGGGTCAACTGTTCTTAGATATAGCTTTATCTTTTCTATTGGTATGTTTTACTTCATGTTTCCAGAAATATCATTTAAAAGGCCTTCTGTAGCTTGATCTGTCTGTTCTACAATAGTCGTGTTTCAGATCAGAATCAGGTTCTTGCACACTTTATTGCAAGCTTTATTCCAACTTCTAGTTAATGTTTTGATTGTGTATTATAGCATTTTCTAGAATTGCAAAATGACCTTCAACTTACCATCTTTTTGGTCGCAGTTTTAATACTGACATTCAGCACTGGCAGATTAAGCAATTTACAAAGGCATCTTTTTTTTCTCTCTCTCTCTATGCATTTCAGGGGTGTTCTACTTGGTTAATCAGAGCTGTTTTGCAAGGTGTTTGCATGCACTGACCAACTGCCTTTTTGATAGGGGTCAGCACGCGGCACAGGGCTCAGCTGGCTGTGGTGCTTATTCTGCTGCGTTTGCACGGAGGTTCTGAGTTTGTTACCAGGCAGAAAATGCTCCTTTTCCCTGTGTCTTGGATAAAATCGTTGGTGCCTTTTTAGATAGGCATACATTTTTCATACCAACAAATGAAAAGAATCTGTAATACTTTCCAGTAATGCCACTACACTGGAATGTTTCCACTGCACCTTCAAAGGTGGTGGTGTTTTTTTTTTGTTTTTTTGTTTTTTTTTTAATCTTTCATTTGAGCTTTTGTTTCATTTTTGCTATGCTTTATCTTCTGTGTCTTCCAAAATGTTAATATTCTGGGAGGATTCAACAATGCCAGGTATATTTCCAAAGGACAAGATTAAAGAAAAATACCATGATGGTAAAATCAGCACAAGGATTTGTGGGTTTTCTGATAAGCATATGTTGGATAAGGCTTATCTTTCAGATTTATTATGCATATTTAAATTGGTCTGTCATCTATCTATCTATCTGTCTATCATCACTTATGGTGGATGTATTTGGTGATGAAAGTTACAACTGGAATTTATTGGTGTATAGGATAATAAAAAAGGAAAGATGTTTAAATCTGTTAAAATTCTTTAAATGGCTAGATACTATAAAAGTAAGTAATGCAAGAAAAAAAGTCTCCTTCCAGTGTGAATCATCTTGTATATTCATCTCAAGTGTCCTTGAGACTGTCACTAACTTGTTTTAGCCATCAGTTCTTAAATAGTTAATGTGACTGTGTGTGTGTGTATCTGTCCATGTATATAGTAGTAAGTTAGAATAAATAAGGATGTGGGTGTATGTATGTGTATATACCCATATAAAATGCAATACTCCTTACATTGTTCTTCAAATCCCAAGCACTGAGCTTTGAGCACAGATGCTGTTTTCAGGAAGACAGTGCTTGTCTATTCTTTGAATGTCATGGCAGATGTTTTACCTCGAGGTTAATATCTGACTTGCTTTAAATTCATGTGGGAAATCTGAAAGTTCCATTTCCTATCTCAAAAATCAATAGAAACTTAATCAGAGCTGCTAAAAACAAGTCCCAGTTCTTTTGTAACAGAGAAAGTAAACAAGATACAAAATTAAAAGTGACAGGATATTTTACATGAAGGACATGAGGTATACCACCAGCTAAGCTTCAGCTCTACAGAGCTTGTGTCTTTCAAGATGAGGTTTGACTAGAGAAAGCTCCATCTGTTTTTTTTTTTTTTTTTTTTCCTCTCTCTATACTAAGTCACTAGGACATGTTGAAGCGCTGAAGGTACTCTTCAAGTTTTTGGATAAGGCAAACACATTTTTATAGACACTAACTTTACATTAAACAGCTTTTATAGTGACCTAAAAAAATCATTTCTGAGAACTGGGTGGTTAACACAAACTCCTTAAGCATAGTAGCTGTGTGTATTAGTTTGGATCAGATTCTCAGTGTTTTATTCCATCCTCCTGACCTGAAAGGCTTTTCCAGTGGACTTTATATAGCTATATTTTGTCTGCTATTCTAGCCTAAATTTTCATGGGACACTGTCATGCTAAAAGAACATGTTGTTTGATGTCATTTTTTTCCTAAATTTGAGAGGATGCTGGGGGTAAAGTTTAGTCTCAAAGGCAGAGGGAACTGCCCTGCTTCTTTTTCACTACGGGGCTACGTGGCTGATCCTGACGTGTTTTGGTGACTGCCTTCTGCAGCTGGGCTCAGTCTGGAAACCAAGAGCTGAGGCTCGTTCTGTGGCAAACCCAGCTGCACTGTCCGGTACTGCATGGGTAGGTAATCCGGGAGAGCGGGTGGAATGGCATAAACTACTGAAGACACCAAAAGAAAAAAATTGGAAACTTTAAAATGTGCCCACTGCTGTTTTGATCTCACTGTCCTTTCTCTTTTGTTTTTGAGCTTCAAAGGCTGCAGGTTCGCACAGTGACCAAATAGTAGTAAAATGTCCTGCTGGGACTACTGCGCAGTGAAGCCTGTAAAATTCTGATAGATGTCTGTCAGTCTGTCTGGTCTTCGATAGTGTTTTAAAGTTAGTACAGTGTAGTGGTTGCTGCCCAATAGAGAGAAAATGATAATGGGTAGAGCACAGCCAAACTGTGAGGAGAAAAAACAAACAAAAGCAAGAAGAGGAAGGCAGCTTAATGCAGAGAGGTCCAAAGTGTTGGTAGTGCCAGGGCCCAGACTCTCCTGGAGAAAGGTAGCAATTCAGTACAGTGGGTTTCTGTATTTTCTCGGTTGTTGCAGGCTGTTTTTATTTATTTATTTATTTATTTTGTCACGTTGCTTCAGTTGGCAGACCAGTCTGTTTTCAGTTTGTGGACTGCACAACCAAAATGACCCAAACCCCAAAGGATTAGGGTAGAGAACATTAGTTGTGCATCATTTTTTTTTCAAATCATTCCAAGGATTCCACCTGTTTGTTTGTTTTTAGTAAATGCTTCACAGTTTGGATGAAAATGAGGTTCTTAAAATCATTGTGGCTTTTTGAATGTTGAATTCAAGCAAAGGAAGCTGGTTGTTCTAGTAAGTTTGAAAAAGATGACCCAGAGACTCCTATTTATAGCAAGGGAATGTCTACATTCAGCCCTGGCAGAGCTTTTCCTACTTCATTCTCATTGACTTTATGCATACTAGGTGGGACTGAGGATCTGGTTTTGAATAATTTGCTAGTAAAATTCAGTGTAAGTCTTCCCTTAGCCAGTTTTGCGCAACACCAGTAAAATTTAGATTTTATGTCAGTCAGTTGGAACCACCGTGCATGTAAAAATCATGTAATGGTTGTACAGATGATGTCACCATGGCAGCCATATCCATATGGGAGCAAAGAGGAAAGAGGCAGGGGATCTCTACTTGAAAGTTTTAAATAGTTTTGACAGAAAAAGATTATTCACCTGGATTGCATGATTTTCCTTACAAAAATAATGAAGTGAACATGTTGTGAAATGAGAGTATTGAATATGCATGCCATGGATTTTTCAGTGATATATTGCAAACCCTGGATTAATTGTTCTGATCTGGGCTTGTCAGTAGAAAGAATCGGTGTGGATGTTTTGTTGCCTGGCGCTTGGGTTTTGTGCTGGTTTTCCAACGTCCTCGCGCCGTCCCCGGCTCCCTGCGGTCCCGCTGCCCCGGCGTGCCTGCCCCAGGCGTCTCTGTCGGGAACAGATCCTGTGGCGTTTTCTTCACTAGTCTTAGATTTACCCCATAAATCAAGGAATGGCCCCATAGCCCTGAAGCTTAGAAATGCTCCTATTCTGGGAACAGCTGAACAAGGTTGACCTATTTTTTGGGAGATCTGTGAGGAAATAGCACTCTTGCTTTCCTTGTCTTCTGAGCCTTCGATTTGTCCTCTTGAACAGGTATTCCTCCTGTCTCTGTTGCAGAGCAGATATTTATTAGGAAAAAGACAAACAGATAAGTATATGTTTTTGATGTGTCAAAGAGGTTCCAGTTCGAGTTGTGAAAAGCAAGGAAATGCAGGGAATGTGTATTGGGAGGACCCAGAGTTGTTCTCCATGGCACAGTGCTGCTATTCATGTACCAGAACCAGGAAAGAAAGGAGGGAAGTTAGTAGTAAAGGGCACAGTTCTGCTCATCCTAAAATAGGAAACTAAAATATCCAGAAGCATCCTGGCCCTCTGGGCTCCTACTTCTGTCTATTCACCAAAAGAGAGCTGCAGATAATGACTAAAGCAAGTGTTGTTGGCTGGTTGGGTTTGATTTATAAAAGCAGAATAGTTGGTGCTGAGGACCTGACATCCATCCTGTATGTACTTCTGGGTTGTTTGATTTGTTTTCCTTTTAGATTTGCTTTAAATTTATCCTCCCATACATTTAAAGTCTATTCCCAGATAGAGTGCATCTTCCAGCTGAGTTTGGTCCACAAGCAATGCAATTCAGATGCTCTGAGGTGGCTCCATGGCATAGACAGAACTCAGCCAATGAGGGAAGATGGGAATATTGACTTCCAGACATCACCCCCGATTCGAACTGAAGTGTTTGTCTTAAGAGGAATCTCCAGGGGACTATTTTGAACAGATCCAGTTAAATAGTCAGATTTTTATATGTAGGTTGTGAGAGGAGAGTAAGGTACAGAGGGAGGAGGCAGAGGAGGTGACACAAGTGCAAGCCAGCAGCTCTTTTTGGGATCCTGCCGTTCTTCCAACAATGGACACTTAGCTGGATGCAAGACCAGGAAGATTTATTGTTTAAATGTAAGCTTTAAACCATTTGTATGCTTAAAACAAAAAGTTTGACTTAATTTGTGTCAGATAAAAAATAATCCAAAGGAGCCAGCAAAGAAGGAGCTTAGTTTGTCAAGTGGATTTTGTGTTAAAAATGGAAACGTTGTTGTTGCTATCTTTCTTCTTAAAAACCTCAGAAATTTTAATGAGTATACGAATTAGTAGAGTGAAAAAAGCTGTTAACATTTTTGTCTCATGACTTAATTTAAAAAATTCTTCTGCTTTCTTTAAAGTTACATTTAAGAAAACAGAGCATTAATATGTTAATTAATAAGAAATTCAGTAGAGATATAGAAACTAAGTAGACTACTTTTTCCTTTCGTAAGTCTGTGAAGCTCATTAAATGTTCCTTGAACACATATGCATAGGAAACAAGCACAGAGAAATCTTCTTAAGATGAGCCTGTGAAGAAGCCCTCCTGTCTTAAGAGACATTAGTATTCTCAAATGTATTGAGTCTGTTCTTCTTAGAAAATCACATTAATTAAACAAGTGATTTTGTTTAGTCCTTTGAGTTAATACTTGAGACAGTTCTCTTTGTGTCCTAGAGCTGAGTGAAATACTGACTTTTAGATCAATGGCTGAGCTAAAAAATGCTTTTAAAATTAGTCCTTGCTTTTTCTTCTTCTTCTGATTTTTTTTTTATTTTGCATCAAACTAAAATTGCTCAAAAATGGCTTAACCTTGTTCGTGTGGAGATAATATTGATAGATTTTTTTCCCTTTAGCTTTTAAAATTAAATTTTAATAAATTTAATTTTGAAACAAAGCTTTAAAACCAAGCTTTAAAATTTTCTTTTTGAAATATATTTTGAAGCATACCACTTCCATGATAAGGAGATATTACTGGACTTCAGCAGAGGTTTCAGAATTTGTCTAAATGAATCTCTCTTTCTTTTGTGCGACAAACTCTTCAGCAACAAGTGGCAGTCCTTATTCTGTGCCAAAAAGTGGCATGCTTCTACTCCCAGGTTTGCATTTCTGTGTCTGCCTGCTTCCCCACTGACTCTGTGAATACATGAATCACTTTGTAGGGCATAATCAGGCTTTGTTGCTGTAATGATAGTATCATTTTTGCACATCTCTGCCTTTATATGTTTCTTTAATCAGATTTGACTCCATGCATTCAGCCTCTCAAAGTAATTCTGCTTTGGAGGATCCCAGTCGTAACACATGATACTACCTGCATTCTGGTATGTGCAGAGGTCTGCATGACCGCAGTATTTCTCCATCTTCTCTGATAATATTTCTGAATTTTAATCCATGCCAGGTGCTGAAACCAGCTGTGGGTATAACATGTGTGAGCAGGAACAGCCCTTCTGTGTATCACTGACTCTGTTGCCCATGACATAGGAGAACCCTGTCATTGTAAAACACGTTTTTGGTGCAAAAATAAGACCAAGGGCAGCCAGGCTTTTAGGGAGGGCTCCAGCATTGCTCGGACATCTTTTGCTGGCAATTACTGCTCATGGAAATTATTTGATGGTGGTGAATGTATAACTTGGAAATATTCTGTTGTTAAAAGCTCCTGTAGGTCAGCGTGGCCCTCTTTGGACACATTAAAGTCGGTGTTATTTAGTCCACACAAAAGCAGCACCAGCTCTCTCCAGCGCTCCGTCGTCCTTGGCGGCTGAGCAGTGTGTGAGGGGTTTGCGTGCTTGTGAAGAGGAAAACCTGCTCTCTTCTAAGAGCATGAAATTACCCTCTGCTAAATGGGAAAGTGTATTAAAAACATTAACGTTGTGTTAGCTGCCTCTTCTCTATCCACTCGGAACCTCGATGAGGTTTTCAGTATTTATATAATCCCCCACAGGTACTTTTCGGCACTGCAAAATGTTTAAATGAAATGTTTCGGTGCCGGCTGACAAGGCTTCAATTTAGGAAGGGCACAAGAAGATAGGCTGCTCTTCAGGGTTTACCCAGACCTGTTATTTTGGTATAAAACCTCTCTCTTCGGGGGTTGAATGGGGCTGAGGACAAGTTTGAGGCTTGTTTGGCTCACTAGTGGCAACTGAGAAAAGCGGCACCGCTGGAGGGGATCCTGCCAGCGGCCGCAGGGGAGTCCCGAATTAGGCTGTGCACAGAGCGCGAGCGAAACGGGTAAAACACGGGAGTTCAGGGCAAAAATAAACCTACCTTTCTCCCCTAATGGTTGACATAGCAGTCAAATAGTAGGATTGAGGTCAGTGGCTTGAAACAATTCTTTTCAGTAGAAAGGAGAGAATGGCAGAAAAAAGTGCTATTTCTGGACTGCCTTCTATCTTTCCTCGCCACATCCCCTTAAATAATTTTATTTTTAATAGAGAACAAACTTTTAAAAAGTAAGAGTGAAATAGTATTTATATGTATTAAATTGAGTTCTAATCATTCAGCTTGTATAGGAACATAAGGCTAGAAAGTGCCTGTTATTTCATTTTACTTGAACAAATTCCCTCTTAAAATTAATGCATTTTTTTGTACAAACGACATCTTGTTTTTTACCCTACTCCTCTTTGATATGAACCCACTTCTTAGTTATAGGGCTGTATTAGCTTTAATAAGCCTTTTGGTTACTTGCTCTTAAACTTCAAAATTGTCATTTGCACATATGCAATGGCCCTCTCTGCTGTGCCTCTGATTATCTTTGCATGTCATTTTTGCCTTTCTCTTCTACACCTTTGTTGTATGATGCAGTCTCTGACCCCTTGTCGTAGTAACATAGTTCAGGTTCATTTAGGATGGATTTTTTCCTGCTGGAAAAGCTTTACTGGAAAACCTTTAAAAATCTTTTTTTTTTTTTTTTTTGCCATAGCCATCTTGTTCACAGTTTTCTTGTGATTAACCAGTACACCTGTATCTTACATTCCTAACCTCTCTTGTGTGTTTTTTTTTTCAATGCAAAATCCACATGGATAGTATGTTCTTTAAATGAATATGTAAATGAAAGCATCTGTTCCTTTGTCAGTTCTGTTATACTGAAACTGAAACGTTATTGTCTATATAGATAATCTGTTGACACATTTTACTTTGTATGTTTGGCTTTCCCCGTTCATTTGCTGTTTCAACCATTTGCAATTCCGTCCAGTACTGTGTCGTGGTCAGCCAGGCTTTCCTGGCTGTCAGTGTTGACAGCTTCTGCAGCCGGGTACGGTTCACACGGCTGCTCGTGGCTGAGGGTGTAATTAGCCATATTTGTGGCATGGGACACTGCACGACACACACAACACTACCAAGTAGGGAGTAATGAATATTCAAGCCAAAACTCCTAGAGATTATGGTGGAAGAAATGAAAGCTTCATTGGCAATGACCTGTGCTGCATACCCCCTTTTGCAGGACAGTCATGAGAGAAATAACATACTGTTTTGTGAGCTTGGATGAAGGTCTCAGGAGACAAGGCTTTTTCATGTTTACAGATAAAGCTTTAAATTTTATTTATGTCATGTTTCCTTCAATGATATTCTGCCGTACCCATATGGATTTCAACAGAGCTATTCCATGTTTCTCCTGTAAATGATATCAGTGTCATGTTCTTGATTTGAAATACAGAATTTTTATGGACTTCACAAATTAGTGTTTCTGAATGATGATAAAACTGTGATGTTGCTTACAAATGCCACTCTCTGACAAAAGATTGAATTTTGCTGGCAGAGTTTCTTTCCTTTGTTTTCCAAACATTGATGATTAGTATAACATGCAAAATGTTTCCAATTAAGCTCAGGGGAGAAAAAAAAAAAAAAAAAAAAAAGAAGGGAAGAAAGAAAAATGCCTGTTTTTAAAAGAAACTTGGTACTGAGGATTCAGACCAAAGCTTATAAATCCCAATATTAAAGGTTTCTTCACTTTTATCTGCCTTGGTGCTCACGTGCTTCTTCTTGTTTCTATACCTTTTAAACATGCAAAGCACCAAGTAGAGCAGAATTGTTGATTTTGGTATCCCAGAGGGCTCAGTTGGTTGTCATTATCTTCCTGTGGGAAAGAATTGGAAAGCTGAAGGAGGATGAGGAAAACTGATCCTTGTCCTTTGTCAGCTGGAATCTACTAGTGAGATGGTCTAGACTTCCAGCTTTTGCTAGTTTTTCTAGTTGTCTTCTGTTTTGAGATGGTCATTACATTCAAATAACAATAAAAAAAGACTGAATGGGATACACAATTCCTGTAAACTTAGTAAAGCCAAGGAAGCTGTTCATACAAAATTCCTGTGAACTATATCGTGTGCTTTACCCATTAGCACAAGAAATATATTTTTGTCCTGTCATCATTTAGCTGCTAGCTGACAGATGTATTTTCTTTTCTTTCAAAGATCAAACCTAGTGATACATGTAGAAAATAGTGGGGTGTCCATAAGCAACCTTAGAATCCCATTTAATCATAACACTTCTAAGTGACCTACCCATAAATATACTTTCTTTTGTAGTACATAACAAAAGTGAAAAACCTTTCAACCTTATCTAGCTTACATCAGAAAAGCTATACTATACAGCTTGAATCTTTCCTGTGTGAGCTTATCCTTATTCAGTACAAATTCTAAGTAGCGCTATTAGGCATGGCTGGTGTGGCGTACTAGCTGTATTGAACTGTGTGTTTTGCTCTTTTTTGTATTTCTGACAATAGATGAAAACTAACACAAAATAAGTTGAAAGCCTATAGAAACCCCATAAAGACAGCACTCAGATTTTCAGAAGTATTAAATAGCAAAAGAAAAATAGTTTCTTTGGACTCAGTTCTATGCAGTGCTTTGCATGTGCAGGTTGAGTTTTTGCCAACGGTGGGGCTCGCTCTGGGGTTTCAGTGCTGCCTCGTTAAGGGAAGTTGTGGAGAAGGCCTCATGATCCAGCCCCTCAGCATGGATGTGCAGCAGGTGGCCGTGAGAGCCCTAGGGCCCTGTGAGAGTGAGTGTTTTGTGATTCCCAGTGTCCAAAGTGGCCCTCTTGAAAGGTAGAAACAATCCCTTTAGGAAGAATATCCTAAAATTCAAGTCCCCAGACCAGTCAAATTGCTGAGGAGAGTTGCAGCCTATCTTTGGGTGAGCCTGCTAGGTTCCTTTATATCCCTCTAACTCCAGATAGCTCCCTGTAGCTTTGGTTTGAATTATGACTCAGAGTTTCTTTAAAGAAGTCATTTCCTTATTTCTGGTCCAATGTTTCCTTTCCCACGTTCTTGCCTATGGGCTGGTACGTGGGGGTGCAGAGAACGGTGCTGGGGAAGGACAAGGGTGCGTGAGGTGGGAGGCGCGAGCCAGCCCGTGCCGCGGGTCCCGCCAGGCTGCGGCCTGAGCGGCCGGGCCGCGCAGCCCAGGCCTTGGGAGCCGTGAGTGTGCTCAGCTTCTCCTGCTAGTATGGAGTGAAAACTCTTGGGGAAAAAGGCATTTCTTCTTCTGTTGTTTATACAACACTTCAAGAAGTCTTGGAACTAACTGTTGTTATTTGGTGCTACCCTATTGTTATGACTTATTTAACCTACTTGTAACCCTTCCAGAATTAGCTGGAAAAAATGGAAATTTCTCTTTTTTCTCAAGACACATAGGACAAAGCTTTTCCTCAAAAACTTTCATGAGAAACATTGATTCTCTTATTTGACCTGCTGTTTGAACATTGGGCATATGGACAGCTGGTCCAAATAAATTTTGTCGTCTTTTGATCATAGGAAAGGACACATTTTTTCACTCTTTATAAAGCTAAATTGATGCCTCTGTTCTATAGAAATACAGTGCAATATTCCAGCCACTCTAATGAAATATTATCTCTCTAGGAGAAACTAAAAAATAAAAGCAAAGCTTTGTTTTCTGCAAGGGAGATCACATGGCTGATAGAGTTTCTTTGTTCCTAGATTACAGCGCAAGGACAACGAGGTACTTGTTCCTACCTAGGGCTCTCAAGGGACTATGGCGATACAAACAATAACAAATCCAAGTACATCTCATATTAAAAAGCAAAACAAAAATGAACGGTCTCACAATAGGTGCATATCAGATTGCTGTACCTTTGCTGCAGAACTAATTCTGACAGGATATGGAAGAGGAAGATAAAACTGAAAAAGAAGGTGAGCCCTTTGCTCAGGAAAGGTGCTGCCACAATGAGCACACCTGAAATCAAAATGACAGGCTAATGAAGCTCAGCTCTCCCAGCTGGCCATAATCTGGGGCCATAATATGCATGAGAAGTGAGAACAAAACCTTTAGAGAAAAGCAATATTATTATATTGCTTCGGAGTAATTATTTAATGGTAGTAATACAGGAACGTATTCTTAAGAGTTCTTCATTTTCAAAAGTTCAAGCTGAAAGACAAGCACTTGCCAGGTTTTCATGATATCAGACAAGATCTCGAGACCTCCTTTGAATTCATATGTGAGCCTCTGTTGGCAATTAAATGAAGTCAGACACCGCTAAATGTTATGTATATGAACACTATATTGAATGCAGAATATTCTTTTTTTTTCTGCTCACTGATATTTGCCACATAATTCGCATCTTGAATGAACGTTGATAACTTTACTTCATAACAAGTAAGTGAAAATAGCAAAAGAGCCACAGGGATTATATTACCTAACTTTGTAGTGTAGTCCCTGGCAGCTGCACATTCTGTTTCTTTGCAGCTTTTTAATAGAGCTATTGCGGTTAGACAATATTTCTGTTTCAAGTTTAATAGCAAACAAAATAGTAAAAAAAAAAAAAAAAAAAAAAAGGCAGTAATTTACCAGTTTTTATCGTCTTGTTTTAAATAACAAAAATTGCATTTTCTCTCTATTGTCTCCCCATCTCTTCATTGCATCAAATTCTGTAGAGACAACTCCTTTTGTTCCTTTGGCCTCAAAAAGATGCATTTAAAATATAGTCTTGTCTGTAGAGACAACTCCTTTTGTTCCTTTGGCCTCAAAAAGATGCATTTAAAATATAGTCTTGTCCTCCATTTGGAAGGCTTATCTTCTTAGGAGGAGAATGTCTTTATGATGAAAAGAGGTGTAGATATACATGCGGAGACAAGCGATTTGTAATCATAGATGTCAGGTGAACAATTTAAATGTAATATGGCAGGTATTCTGTTACGTGCTATGCTTGCAAGTATGTGCCATCTTGTTAGAGCAAAATTGGGACTTACTCATTTAAGGCATTAGGAGGCACGAGCTAAGAGCTGTGAGATTAAAACTGGAGTCTGATAGTTCAGTTATGGTAAACGTGTTCCTACTCTGGTGAGAATAAAAGCCCAGGTATTCCCTGATGAAAAAAATGGAGAACTTAGTTTCAAAGTAGTGCTAGATGACAGCTTTATGTAGGAGATAATGTAGGACATCTGAAGTAAAAGTCACTTTTTCCTGGTTGTGTGTTGGCTATACCATGCTTCCAGTAACATCACTCTCTATTTTTAGAAGCGAGGTTGTGATAAATCTGTAACACCTTAGATCCCAATTATAAGAGGAATCTAAAATTTGCTGTAGCACAAGCAAGTACGAACTCTAAATGAGCAGAGATTCATTCTATCCACTGCTTCCACTAACAGGTTTAAGGTCTTGACTTTGCATAGTAATGAGATTATAGAAATGCCTGAAGGACAATTCTGGTATAAAACCAAATGCCCCCAAGTGAATTAAAGTTGCAAAAAAAAAGCCCTTTCATCTTATTATTAATTGTATAATTAATGCATCCTGTGTACTGATAAGAATAATGCCATGTAATTAATTTTTAAGAATTAAAACCTTGCCTTTATCCGGTCTCATGGTCCACTTTCATGTTTATAGCTGTGAATATAAATCCTCTTATCTAATTATAACATGACTGGTTTCATTGTTCAAAAGGAACTGTTCTTTATTATTTTTTATTTCATTATATTATATTTCATTTTATTATATTAATTATATGGTTTTCTGTATTCTTTAAAGAGGCAAAAGAAGACAAAATTTTAAGACTTCTAAAGCTCATCAGTGAAATTTTGTGCTGCTTTGGATAAGGTGTGATATTTCATTTGTTTTCTGTGTCTGTTTTTGTCTTCCATGATTACCCATTCTGTTTACAAAAAGGCTCAATTAGCATTTGAATAGTAAGCCAGAGAGCAGACAGGTTGAGAATTCTTATAGAACTAATTTGGCAGTCCTTCTCGTTCCCCCCACACCTCTCTCATAGCTTTTTCTTTCTCTCTAATCAAGCTGCAGTTATTAAAGCTAGAATAAAAGAACTGATTTTCCATTACATTGGTGCATGCTGAACAGTGCCTTGCTTTGCTTTTTCTTTAAGCTATGCTAATTGGACTCAAAGGAAATATTTAGTTTATAATAGCAAATGAAGAATTCATTAAATTCTAGCAAGAAAAAAAGTCAAGCAGTGGAACTGGACAGTATTTTTTGAACACATCCTCCCTTTCAAGGTACTTATCTTAATACTTACTTACAAATAGCAACAGTATTATTTAATTTTCGAGCATAATTGCTTTGGGAAAAGAAAATTTAAAATCTGGGAAAAGAGAGAGAGGTTTCTTTACTGTGGCAGGTCTGAAAGAAAAGAAAACACAAGAAGCAGAGTGGGCAGGTGACTTCAATGCAGTTTGTACAGGAGCTTTTAAGGAGATAAAAATGTACCACTCTGTCCAATGTCTGTCTTATTGCCCCTGGGGTAAATCGGGAGTGACTGCCTTGAAGTCCAAGCAGTTTCCTTGACAAGAAAAGTCTCAAAGCCTGAAATTGCACAAGAACAGTGTTTTACACTAGATTCCCAGAATTTTTGCCTCTGGTCATAGCTGAAGATCTCACAAGAATTGTCTTGCTCTGATTGCAGGTACACTCGGGTACAGTAAGTGAGGGGAATTGATTCAGTGTCTGGTGATTCTACTGTTGATCTTATGATTTATAAAAGGAGCTAAAGCAAGATTTTCTGGTTCTGGACTATTAATTAATCTTGAGGTTCTCATGCTAAACAAAATAAATATGAAGCAGTCTCTAAAGCTAAGGTTCTATAGTCATGTTTTTAAGAAATCCCAGGATTTTATGCTAGTTTAATAAGATCTAGAGAAACTGCAATGCTAAAGAGGTATTGGCTTATTACAGAGTCTTTAGAACCTGGTCCAGAAAATACTATGTGAGTAAGTACTTGAACTTAAGCTGGGACTACTGGGACAAATATAAGGTTCAAGTTATGTTTAAATTATTTACTGGACTGGGGGTTTCAAGTGGCTTATGACTTCTGGGACTGTCTAGGAGATATTCGTGTCTAGATTTTTCATGTGGAGATCATGTAGACAAGATAATTTCCTGGAATGTGGGAAGCTGAGAGCCTCTGTTAGCTCGCAGCAGCTCGATGCTGCAGTGCTGCGGCTGCCTTCGTGCGGGCCGTCCTGAGTTGCCCAGGTCGGAGTGTGTGGCTGTTGTTGCCTCTCTGCAGCCCTCGGTGCATCATCCACATGATCCGCGCGCTCCTTGCCGTTCACCCGGGGGCTGCGCTCGGCACCAGCTGAGGTGCCTTTATGGGCAGTGTATTCCCAGAACCATCCATGGATAAAGCACGGGTGTTCTGTAACTTGCGCAAAACCCCCTCCCAGGGTGCTTGGATTCGGTGTTGCCCTCGGAAAGGTTTGCGGGCAGTTCCCATGTACGGCACTGCCGGAATGCCGGCTTGCGGTGCTCCGAAAGGTGGGTTCACTTAAGCAATGGGAAGTCCCAGGTCTGCCGATTCTCAGCAAGTTTGCAGAAAGTTGCAGAGCAGTGTGAGCCTGGGGTGCATCATGGGGGTGTGTGGAGCAGCGCTCAAATCCACCTGCTCCCACGGGAGATGAAAGGTGCGTTTTGATGGTGCGCTCCGGTGAGCGTGCGGGGCTCTTCCCACACGGGCGTAACTGTCTTGGCTCTAGGAAATATCAGGAGCAGCATTTGGGGTACACAGTAATGAATTTAAAAACCAAAGAACATGTGGGTTATCCTCCCTTAAAGCATCTGACACAGAAGGAAATCATTCATCATTCTTCTCTTTTTCACTGTGGAAATTCCCATTGTAGCGGTGGTTTCTTGGGGTGCTCGTGTCGCTCTCGTTTCCTGGCCCTATTCTGCTCATCTGCAGTCAAAAGGTGCTGCAGGTATTTAGCACTCGTCAAATTATGCTTGTTTTATTTAGACAATTAAAGTGTAGATACCCAGATTGTGGTCTCGGAAAAAAAAAGGTGATGCTTCTCACAGGGAAGCAGAGTCCTCGTGAAACCTGGAGCACAATTTGTCTTGCAGGGGTAAGCGCCTCCCAGTGACTAAAGATTTTCCCAGACTCTGTGCTTGGGCAGGAATGAGTTTTGGTTTTTTGTGGATCAAAATCTGAGACAGAAGACCAGCCAGTCTTCTTATGCAGCAGGTACCCTGCTTGCTTTGTAAGCCTAGGAATGGGTTTGCATTGCTTAGAATCACTTGAAGGGCAGCCGTGATGATAATCAGAGCACTGCATTTCTCCAAAAGTGCATAAATATTTGACTCTGTTTACAGTGTGAAAAGTGATCTGAGGTTTTATTTAGCTGTTTCCTAAACTGGAGGCGTATTGCTATGCCAGAAGTGACAACAAAAACAAATCTACAAAATGAAATCTGCCTAAATGTATTTTGTGAGTTATACACTTTACTAATGTGTTTTATTTTGTTCAGAATGAAAATAACAAATGGACTAATGGTATAGCTAAAGAATAAATTGCCCCACACATTTATTAAGAGGTGAGACCAAACTCTGTTTGGCAGACAAAAATGTTCTATCAAAGAGGGAAGTCTGTTTTCCCATTACCAGGCTCACTGCTGTGCTTTCAGCAACACACCTCAAAACTGCAAGAGGTCTTAGAAATTCCTCCCCTTCAGAAATGTGAAATTCCACACCTTATTTCTGCTCCCGTGAGTGTTAGAAACAGCTGGGAAGCTCACGATAGCGGGTGCTCACAGAGGAGTTTTTGCCAGCCTCAGTTCAGTGCAGACGCTCATGAATTGCAGTTCTGTTAAAATTCATGGCAGCCGGCTACAAATCCATGTACCATAAACAACCTTTGAGGAATGACAGAAAGCTGGACTTGCTTCTGTCATCATCTAAAGCCTCTGCTTTTCATATCTAGCCCTATCTAATTATCGTCTCGACTACAGGAGTTCCTTAGATCTTCTGTTAATTAGCTTGAGCTTTTCAGGGCCGAGTTGGGACTGAAAGAGGGATGCTTAGGCTGAAAAAGAAACAGCCTAATTTTTTGAATCTGTTCAAATAGAACTGCTAGAAACAACCAGAATCAGGACAGCTTAAATTATGAATGGGCAATTGAGGAAACAAACCTGGCCTTTTTGTTCTTCCCATTAAGAAATATAAATGAGAAGGGAGGTGAAGGAGGGTGTTGTGTGGTGGCAGGGCTTTCAAGACATAGGTCAAAATATTGAAAATGTAGCCAAGGTACAGTCAGATGGATGCTGTAATGAAACGTCCAGATTCATCTTGCTGAGCAACTGGAGATTGCTCTTAATAGAAAACACCTTTTCAAAACGTAGGTCCTGATTCTGCAGCCAGATACCTGCACGTAATGCCAGGCGTATGGTTAATGTGCTCCGCGTAGCGGGATGGCTCGCGTGTACGGAGTACGCGGTGGGCCTGCAGGGTGGCAGCCTTCATCGTGATCCCGACGTGCTCCTCGGCACGTGCTTGGCTTCCCTCCCGTTGAATTCAGTGGAGCTCGTTGCAGTGGGAAGTTGAGCACGTGGAGACCTTGGCCGTGCTGTGGTCTGCGTCATGGCGAGCTGGAGTTTGTCACGGAACTTTGACTTCCAGCAGCCGCGGGACAAAGTGCCATCCCTTGCACGCACAACTCCTCCACCAACATGGAATAAAGCGCAAAAAACCACAAAGATTACAGTTATTTAAGGACAAAGTGGGTTTAAGTTCCATCTGATTTCAAATGAAAGTTTCATTTCCATCGAATTTGTTTTAGCCTGGGAGGCTTTGTGATAACTCGTACAGAAATGCTGATTAATGATCATCATTTACAAATAAATGTTTTCCCTGCCGTGCCAGTGGGAAAAATGTTAATATTTATTGCTTGCCAGCAAAAGGTTTTCAGCAGGCCTGTCAACATAACTGAAAATGCTTTACAGTGTTAAAGAAGATTAAGCTGACAGCAAACCATTTTCTGTTGTCACATGAACAGCCTTACATGAGGTTTATTTATTCAGTCAAGTGAAAATTAATTACATATATCAAAGAAAAAAAGTGTTGATTTAATTTGAAGATTTGTTTACCTTTATTTGAGCAGCCAGAAAGCTCTTTTCTAGATTAAGTATTTTAATTAAGTGAATTAATAAATTAAAGTGATTCAGGGTCATTTTTGAAGGCAGAGTTGTTATAACTTTAGAATAAATATTATTAAAGTGTGTAATTAAGTGATAATTAATTATCAATCCCAAAGCTGACTGTATCTCATAAATCTTAATATTGTTTAGAGGGAAACACCACTGAAATAGTGCAGTTAATACTCATTATTTTAAAATTAGTGTTCTCTTAGAGACTGTGAGAAGATATTTTCCAGTGTTATACAAGCAAAGTTTCATCTATTCTTGCAAAAACTGCTGGATGGTGCTTGACTAGAGAATAATAAAATAGATAAACGCTAGCAAAAGTTTGTTACAGCCATTTCACTGCCAGCAACAGGTAAAAAAAAGGCTGGTCACAAATATATGGTAGGGTTGTGTGATATTGTTCTAAATAAATTAGCTTTTCTGTCTTAGAAGGAGAAAACAGAATAATTTCTGTGTCTAATATTCTTGTTCTGCAAGAACAAGTTCTTTTTAAGATACGAACTCCAGTCTGTACAGACCTTATCTTGAATTTGCCTGAGAGTTCTTCCTAATTTAGCACTCTGCCTTCCAGCGTCCTGGGATTTTTTGAGAGAGCCTTAGCAGCAGAAAGGTGCAATCCAGACTTACGCTGGAATATATGGGATGGCAAGTTAGAAAATCCAGGGCAAGATAAAGTGATACGTACTTTTCAGTTTGCAAGATGTACGTCATGTCCTTTTAGTCCTCCAGACCACTGAACCTCACATGTTTTATTTTGCAGATGTTTTAAGGCTGAGAAAATACCCTTGCCCTCTGGGCTGATGTTGGTGGCACTGTCCTATGGAGCGAGAATTGTGAATTTTGAGTCTGTTTAGACAAAGCAGGGAACTGCACCAGGGTATCCTTGTTGTGTGACTTCTCACATAAAAATGAGCTGAGTTATGCATCTCGGCTGTTGTCTGAAAGAAGGGCTCACCCCTGCTCCGTTTTAAGATACGAGATAGTGCCATCAACAGCAGCCTCTTCTGCATGGGCTTGTAGTAACACTTTCTGATTGACATCTTAAGAACAAGATTAATTTTAGTCAAAGTTAGATTTAGTTATATTTAGTTAGACTAAATTGTATTTTAAATACAACTTTAGGTAATTCCTTAATGAGTATTTGGATAGTTCTGAATCCCCTTTCGAATAGCCGAAGGCGAAGGGGGATCCCAGACCCTGGAAAAGGCACAGAGGGAGAGATTTCTGGATTTCACTGTGGCCACCAGATGTCTAAAAATCTCTATGCACTTTGTGCTTTTAGTAAATGGAGATCACAAAAATTGCTTACATCTGGGGTGTTGTGAGAGTAAAGATAGTGAAAGCTTGTGAGGTGCTCAGGTATTAAAGTAATGGAGGCCATAGAGGCACCAAAGATTGATGTATATTCTGAAAGAAAAGTCTAAAGGAGCCTGGGGATAACCTAGCTCCATTCAATCTCAAGAAGGAAAGAGAAATAAAAGCTGTAATACAAAGCTGTAAATAACAGAATTGCAGTAGTCATATTCTTTTGTCCTCTAGGCCCTCCATATACTGGCACCATTGTTTGCTTAGGCGAGGCAGAGTTTTTCTCATGCTGTCAGGTTTGATGGTATCTACTTCAGTAAACTTCACAGGCTACTCACTGAGTTAAGTATATGTTGAAGAGGCAGAGAAAAAGAGGTCAACACAGAGTCAGCAACTATTTTACAGACCTCTGAGAAAGGCAAGGGAGAAAAAAATGCCAAAAAAAATCTATCTGGAGCAAATCTAACATAAGAAGTCATGAAGTGATGCAAGCCATTAGCAGAACATATAGATGACCTGAAATAATGCTTCAGATTGTTATTTACTAATGGCCAAATGCTAATTTTACTAAATGAAGAAAGCATGTGAATTGGATACCTGGAAATTCCTTATGAATTATTGCCCTTAGGAAGAGAAACTGGTAGTTGAATTGGTTATCTTGCAGTCTTTACAATGAAAATTGGTGTACATACAAATAATATATGTACAACAAGCCATCCAACAGGAAATGCTTTTCATGAGTCCACTCCCTATCTCTGCAGAGATTTCCAAGTTCAAAGGGAGGAGGTTTATTATACAGCACCATATTTTAACACTCCAACTAGAACTATATATATAGGGAGGAAAGTACATACTAAAGTTCAGAGGTTTTATGGTAAAGACAAGCATTGATTATCTTCAAATTACTTCATTAATCAAGCACTTCAAGGTGAAGCATAAATAGATTTCTTGGGCAAAGTCTATTAATTGTATAGTTATCAAAAGGCATGGGCTTACAGTGGGCAGAAGAGTGAGAGAAGACTGACTTGTACTACAAAAGTATGCTCTCAGCTGCAGTTCAAATGAGAGTCATGAGATGAAAATGATCAGCTGGGGTAATTTTGGAGAAGGGTCCGTGATATTTTAACTTTAAATAATTTGTTCCCTGGGGATTCAGAGCAGGGATATGACATAGGATTCTGCAGAGGAAAAGATGAGAAATCATTTTTAGATTTGCCCTTTAAAACATACCAAGTTCCCCTTTCAGTGTAGATTCATAATGGAAATTTCTTTCATATAAGAAGATTTAGAAAGACAAATGAGACGGGGAATAAAGGATTGAAATGAAAGCCCAGGTAAGTTACTTACTGAATTCATGCTGAAGGGAAGAAAAGGGACAAGTAGTTGGGAAAGACGGGTACTTCCCCAACTCCTCTCTTGCTATCACAGGCTTCTTAATCTGCAGAGATAACACAGAAATCTTATTTTCTTTGGGCATGTTTTCAGGCATTGGCTTTAGAATATGTCTCATAATGAATTCCACTCCTGGGTAAGGTTTGATTAAGGGGCAAATGGCAGACTAATAGTCTATTTAGAAAAAGGTTTTGTAAATCTACGTCTATATAAATGAAGCTCTCTTTGAACCAGATACATTTTCTGAACAAAAAGATTTTACAGGAGAGGTTTAAGAAATATATATTTTTTCTTTCAGAAGTAGAAACAATTCAGATAGTAAATGCAAGACGCAATGTCAGTTGGCAGCTCAGAGAAGTGTGATTGCTTCATGCCTTTCTTGTTTACGAAACATCTCTCTCCAGTTCTTTTGGTTTCAACTGAAGCAGAAAGACTATTTCTGCAAGACTGAGACTTTATGTACACCAGTGAGTTTGTTATTGCTTCTGCTTACGACACAGTCATTTCCCAGTGTATTTGCAGGATCCTATGGTGGAGGGGTTGGTCTCCTTCTGAATGTGGTGCTGATGTTGTCCTTTGGGCTTCTAGATGATGTGTCCAGCATGGACAATACCTCTCAATTTTTAGTGTCTGAGCCAATGGAAGTTTGCCGAATAGACGTGACTGTAGCCATAGGCCAAAACACAATACTGAGGTTATCATACCAGTTTCTAAAACTATGCGATTTTAACAGTATCTCATGATCAGTTTAAAAGAATATATTTCTAGTTCTCATGACAAAGGAAGTCTTGACAACATGTGTCATATACAGCTAAATGTAATTAATGATGACTTGCGTCAGCTTGCATCAGTATCTTCTTGAGCCAAGGAAGAGCTCTTTGATCTCATAGTCACCCCCAGGACAATTCCAGCATCCTGCTGCACTTCAAAGCTCTCGCCATACCTCTGCTCTCATCCTCAGCTGCTTGGAGGGCTTCAGCTCTCCCGTTTCTGCCTTGGCAGGTTATGGATTTCTTATTTTCAGCACAATTCAGAGTAGCAGGTTAGTTTTTTCACTATTTATTTCTATATTTCTAGATCTCCTGGTGTCTCTCCCTTTTTTTTAAGCTGTAAAATATTTGCATTTACTGATGTCCAGATGTGCTGACAGCAGTGCACTAAAGCATGTTTTTAGGCCTACAGTTTTTGATCTGGATTTCTGTTTGTAAGTTACCACATTCCTTGTAAGCGCTGTTGGGATTTAGAAGAGCTTTGAACAGGACAGTCTGTGCTGCTGCCTGCCGTCAAATGTTCTCGATTCAGCATTTCCCCTCACGTTATTAAATCTCCTTGGTACCATCCCGTGTACTGCTTGAGAAAGACAAATGTAACCTGGAAATGTACATTTCCTTCAAAAAGTGAGATAGGCAAGTTTTTTTTTTTTTTAATATGTCATTAACTTTTTCTTACATTTGAGTTTTAAAACAGCATTAAATTGCTTTCTATAACATTGGTATCAAATGTAATCAGAAGCTTTGTATGTGTTTTAGCAATTAAGCAAAATGTTGTAGTCACTTTCTGAGCTCATAGATTCCCTCATTCATTTTGTTCGTATAGAATGGACATCCGTAAAAGCTTTTAAGAAATTAGTGCTAGTCTGGATACTTGAAGATGTAAGTTCTGTGTCTAATGCATACTGATACTAATACTAGTGCAGACTTCGTATATCCCGCCGCAGGATTTCAGTTTTGATGCGAGGGGCTGCTAGGAGGATATTTCAATAAGCCTATTTCAGACGAGCCTTTCTCTCTCAAACTAATATTTCTGTTCATGCTGTCAATTGAGGTCATGTGTTTTGTGATGTGAAATATTGATTCATTAGCAGCTAGATAAACAACTTGTTCCATGTAGGTTGATGAGGAGCTGTCCAGCAGTAAATGTCAGTACATTATTATTTGCATGCTATAAAACAACCTCTATAAGTTACTATCACATATGTAAATTTAGAAAGAAAAGATCAATATAAAATACTAATATTCAAGTGCTTATATTTTCCTTCTTTATGTAAACATTATTATTTAAAAAAAATATTTATTTCTATTTCTTAAAAATATCATAGGTATATACTTGTTTGACAGATATTTAACCAGAGAATTATATGTGATTTTTTAAACTGTACTCAAGTTTGCTGAGCATCTATTAACATTTAAAACAGTTAAGCCATGTAAGAACCTTCAAGAAAAAGTAAACCAAAATAAGTCACAGGAAGATCATCTTTTCATCTCATAAAGTAGGTGTTAGGCTTTTTCTTTCTCTCTGGTTGTTTAAATGTCATCGCATACTCATCAAACTAGGATAAATAAAATGTTATTGTGGCTATATTGAATGATGTTTTCATGTGAAAAAACATGGCAGTTGCACCTTCTTACTGAGTTCACTTCAGTAGATACAACTTGGGACTCTCTGTGAATAGGGAATTAAAACTATATTGTCATGTTGGATGTGGCTCTGTCCAAACACAAATTAAAAATCTTAGTGTAATCCCTTGGAACATTATTAAATTTGCCTTCAAAGCATATATCCTAAGATAAGATGCACAATTTCAAGCAATGTTTTATCACTGGCCTTGCTATGCTAAAAACAGTAATTTTTTCATTGTTATCTCAAAAACAAAATAATAGTTAATTTAATTGATTGTCTGCATGTATGTAGATGCACATCCCTTTTGTGCATGTTATATCTATACATATACATGCACCTCTCAAAAAGGAAAATGAGCCTTGTAGCAGTCTTGTACTACATGGATATCAGCGTAGTTGATTCTGTGTGTGGTGTCCTGGGTAGGTAGTTTCAAGGGCTAAGTATCACTAATACTATATACATATATGCCCAGTTATTAAGCTAGGTGGATTTTAAGAAGCCCTAGTTCACTGTCTGGCTTCGCTCTTTGAACACAGGATGAGAAAGAAAAAGATGCACATTGTGTTCACTTTAAGTGATTTTCTTCAGTTTTCCCTTTTAAAAATAATGGAGTGCTCACTAGCTTGGAGATGTCGCACAGTAATACCTCACCACAGTGAATTATAAAAAGTAGTAATTCAATGTAAGCTGTAATCACTGTGTTCTGCAATAAGATTAACACTCATAGCATGATATAAAATAGATTTATCTGTGTATAGCACATCTCAAAAATGCTTGCAAGGTAAGTCTTTTAATGAATACTGTCCTTGTTGAGACTCCCTGGAAGTCACAGCTGTGTGAGGCTGTTCTCAGACAAAAAGGTTCATTTAGCTGATTCCTCTCCCTTTTTTTCCCTTTCCTTTAAAGGCCGCACTGTTGTTAAGTATATGAAGTGGTTTCTCTCTTTAAGAATTTGAGTGCTAAAGAAGTTTTTGACTG
Source organism: Tinamus guttatus (assembly GCF_059628265.1). NCBI lineage: Eukaryota > Metazoa > Chordata > Aves > Tinamiformes > Tinamidae > Tinamus > Tinamus guttatus. The sequence continues at coordinate 3,531,299 of NW_028288689.1, forward strand.
AGGACAGACTGTAGCAGTGCTCTCGAAGTACCCAATAAACCAAACAGAACCTGAGAAAATGTTAAGAAAAAAAGAGAAATTTAGGAACATTTTTTCTCCTTGTGAAATAGCAATGCCTTTTCCTGCCTGGGAGAGGAACACTAGAGACTTGAGGAAAAAGGAGAACTTAATAAACCTAAAGGAGGTTCCAATCACAGGACCCCAAATTGGGAAACAGTTTCATAAAAGCTCAAATATTCCTTCTTTATTCATCATTCACTAAAGGTTTTGTGTTCTGAGTGTGAAGTGTCCTCTGACATATCCCTGACAAATGTTTTTGACACCTCTCAGTGTATTTCATCTTAGGCATTTTAACAAGTGTACTTCCACTTCCATCTTTTTGTACAGAGATCCTCTGTAGTGTCTTGCCTTAGCTTCAAGGCCCTGAAATGTGCGAGTTTTAAACACTGCTTCTTGTTCCTCTGCCTTTTTGGAATTGATACGATTTCAGAATGGCAGAATTTCTCTTGCTTAGTGTATCTCTGGGGAAAGATATTTTAATGGCTTCATGTCAGGGTTCTTCAAGCCCAGTTCATGTGATTACAGGCTTTCTTGATGTCAGAGCTCTCGTCTGGTAGACCTTGCAAACTGGTCATTGCAATCCAAGGTCATAACTTTCCATGCTAAAATGATTTAAATGGGGTAATGGAAGCTTTCAGTGTTGAGTATTACTCTGTTGTCTGGCAGAAAAAGGACGGGGGATGCGGTGCCCTCCCCGGTGGCTGCTCAGGGATTGGTGGATGCCTTTATGTCTGAGTGTGTGTTGGACACTCAAGGACAAAGCGTTAAAAAAAATAAATGATTGGGGTCTTTGATAGTGTGACTCTTGCTTGGGGAAACAAATCTCTTGAGCAGGATGGTTGGTTGCTGTTTAGACATCAGCCAAAGTCTCTATTGCAGCAGTTCTTGCAACACTGTCTTCAGTGTTACCCTAGTGATTCTGTGATTATGCAGAACAGCTTTTAAGTATCTCATCTATGTGCTGTGTGTTTGTGCTCTGCTGAGGTACCCAAAGGTGTCTTTTACCAGAAAGGCAAAAGAATGAAAATGTGAAAAGCTAGACTGCTTTTAAGGGCACCTACTTCTACGTAGGAATAATTCAGATTGCCGCCTTCATATGTGTACTCTTAGGTATCTGATTTCAGAAGGATATGGTCAGATTTTCCTGCTTTTTATGAGGCAGTAGGATATTTTGTACTCCTGTGTTATCTTCTGTTTCTCAAGACACATCTCCATGTTTAGTGCAATCGGACTTGGAAGCTTTCCTGAGCATGTCTCCAAAATACAGAGTGGGTTTCCAAAGCCCTGTCTTCTCAGGCAGCCCTGACAGGCCTTGCAGGACAGCTACCTAAAGAATATTTAATTCTTTGCCTTATTTATATATTTATTTATTATTCCAAGGATAAGGATGGCCTCTATCTGAGCAAGGGGTTTTGTTTGTTGAACAAGTACACTTT